>NC_051401.1:28010716-28014187 GCF_015228065.2 Penaeus monodon | reverse complement strand
GGGGGGAAACAAAAGGCCCCCCGGGGAGGGAAAAGGGACAGAGTGCAGAGCCAGCCCCCTAAAAAGGGACCCCTTTTTTTGAAAAGACAGGAACGTAAACTTTTAGAAGGGGAAAGGAGAGAGAAAAGAGAGAGTGGAGACCGACAGACCAAACAGACAGACGACAAAGAAGCAGACAGACAGACAGACAGACAGACTGACAGACAGACGACGCACAAAAAGGAACAAGAAAAAGAAAAAAAATGAGCAAGGTGGGAAAGAAAAAATGGAAAGGTAAAGAAAGAAAGAAAAAGACAAGTGAAGAAAGAAAAAAGGATCAAGAGAGAAAGAAAAGGAGCAAGGTAAAGAAGAAAAAAGGAGCAAGTGAGAGAAAGAAAAAAGGAACAAGACCGGAGAAGAATGGTTAATGGTTAAAAGCAAGAAAAATGTGCTAGACATCTAAGGTCATGTAGTACTAGCAAGACAGGGGAAAAAAAAGAGCAAGATAAAAAGAAAAAAAAAAGTAAAGAGAAATAAAAAAGGAAAAAGACAGAGGAAGAAAAGAGGAGCAAGACAGAGGAAGAAAAGAGGAGCAAGACAGAGGAAGAAAAGAGGAGCAGACAGAGGAATAAAGAGGACAAGACAGAGAAAAAAAGAACAAACAGAGAAAAAAGGAGGAAAGAATAAAAAGAAAAGGAGAGAAGAAGATTGAAAGTACAAGAAAGGGAAAATAGTGAAAAGAGAAAGAAAGTGGAGCAACAGAGAGAAAAAAGTATCAAAAAAAGAGCTTAAAAAGGTGCAAGAGAGAGTGAGAGAGAGAAAGGAAGCGAAGAGAACAAAGAAATGAATTGATAGGAGAAGGAGAAGAGAGAGCCTGCCGTCCGGGGGGAAACCCATATTCCTTCCCGTTGAACCGGTCTGAGGGGGGGAACCGGTTGAAACCCGAGCAGGTGAACCGGGCCTCCATACGCCGCACCGACTCCCTAGCATTCAACGTCATGTGGGTTGTTGCTTCAACGACTGTAAAGGGCACAGGCAGACTCATGCATATACATACATGTACAACAACATGCATGTATATGTGCAACACATACACTTACATACACACACACTTACATACACACATACATACACCACACACACACCAAACCACACACACAACAAACAACACACACCACACACACAAACACACACACACACACACACAAAACACACACACACACACACACACACACACATTTTATTATATAAAATATATATTTTATTTTATATAAAATATATGTATATATGTTTATTTAGATATGAGTGGCTGTATTTTTGGGTTTATATGTGCTTCAGTGGGGTGTTGATTTATGTATATATATGGTGCAGGGGATTTTTATTTGTTTATGGGAGTGTTGCAGTATGTTTAATTATCTTTTGTTTATTTGTGTGTGAATGCAAGGCTCATATTATCAGCTATTTCCATTTAGTTTGTTAAACGAAAAAATGGAATTGACTTTCCCCAAGAGTATTCTGACGACTTTTAAATGGTAAGGAACCCTTTGTTATCATAAATAGAAGAGGGGAATTTTTTTTTTACTTCTGGTAATTATAAGAATATCAAGTAAATTATACAAAATTATGTATCTAGCTATATCTGATACGTTACAGCGCACTCTCATTGCTAAACGCGATGACGTCATCGCGTTTAGCGGTCACTGTGCGATAATTTATAGTATTTTTTCACTGCATTTTCTTTGAAAATGGTTCACTGATAACATTTGTAAAAAAAAACAAACGAAAACGAAACCCAAGAAAAATAAAAAGTTTTTTTTGCAATAAGTAAATGCAAAGAGGTTCGGAAGTTGCCAACTAGGATTTTCATCAAAACGGAGTGGAACTACCTGTTTCAAATTACCTTGTGTAATGTATGTTTCAGTGTATCTATTTGTTTATATATGTGTGTATATTTGCTTTTCTATATGTGGGCATATGTTTAGTTTTGTGGTGTATGGGGTTTTTTTAAATTTTGCTTATTTAGCTATGGGTGGGTATTTTTGTTTAACTTGTGGGTGGGTGGCTTGGGTGTTAAGTAGACAGCACTACGGAGGGAATTGTGAAGGCGATCCAGCCCCGCGAGCCAGCTAGGTTGCCTCGCGCGTCATCGCCCCTTTTTCCCAATGATTTCGATGATATGATTGCTGTAGACCGGACTCACGTGTTTGACGGGAAATGAAGGGCCCTGGCTTTCATTTCCGATTTCTCAAGAGATGATTAGATATGTCACTGTTTTTCTATTGCCGTTTTCATTTTCCGTTTCATTTTTCTCCTTGAGTTTTATCAGTCTTATGTTATCACGCGTCTTAGCTAACGTCTCGCTTTGTATTCTCGTTTCTTTTGTAATTTTTTGTCTTCTTTCCCCTTATGATATAAATTCCTCTGTTTGCCACTTTTATCTTCTCTTGTAGCATCCGATACCTTTTTCCCTTGTAGACTTATCCATTCATTCCTCTACTATTTGTCCCCCTTCTCACTCTTCTACCCCCCCCTCTCTCCTACCCCCTGCCCCTCATCTGCCTACATGAAAATGAAAATGGCATTGCAGACGTTTTAAAGTGATGGGAAAATATAATAATTTGGAGTTTGAGTGGCTCTGTTCATGGATTCATGCTCGCTGACGGATGCAAAATAAATGAATAGATATTGAGAGTAATTAAAAAATAAAACAAATAAAAAACAAACCGTTTCTTTTCTTGTGGCCAATGTAACAGATTGGACATTTTATATGCTGTTCTCGTGAGAACGGACCGCATATCATTCTTACTTGTATTACCGATTGAGAGTTTAGACATTTAAGTCTGCTTAGAATATATGGCAGTAAATTGTCGTCTCCCACAGGCTACGTTCGTATTTACTTACATTTAGTATTACCCTTGTTTTATAACCTATTTCTGACAACTGCACTTGCCTTTCTCTCTCCTTATGATCGTGTCCCCTTGGCATCCCCGTTGCTTGTCCTCGGACATCGCGCTCGGACGCGCTGGGTGCCGCCCCGCGTCTTGCGGCGCTTCTCTCGGCCGCTGTCCGCTGAGCAGCCGGCCGGATGCTCCGAGATTTCTATTGATTTGTAGGTTTGTTTATTTCGTGTACGGAAGCCTGTGGTTATATTCTGATCTCGCCAAAAGTGCTTGGGATTAATAGAAGAGAGAGAGAGAGAGAGAGAGAGAGAGAGAGAGAGAGAGAGATAGAGAGAGAGAGAGAGAGAGAGAGAGAGAGAGAGGGGGGGGGGCGATTTGACGTGCGTTTATTTTATGCGTGAGCCTCTTTCCTTGAACTCCTTGACGATCATCCAATCGGTGTCAGTCACGGCAACGCTCAAGTGCCGCTTGTCAGATGCATGACACGTTGCGGTTTTAGGTTTTTTCCCCCTTCTTTATCTCTTCTTTCCTCTCGTTATTCTCTCTCTCCTCCCTTTTCTCTCTTGTTCTCTTTTTTTGATATCTGCTCTTA
>NC_051401.1:27995716-28005716 GCF_015228065.2 Penaeus monodon | reverse complement strand
AGGGTAATACTAAATGTAAGTAAATACGAACGTAGCCTGTGGGAGACGACAATTTACTGCCATATATTCTAAGCAGACTTAAATGTCTAAACTCTCAATCGGTAATACAAGTAAGAATGATATGCGATCCGTTCTCACGAGAACAGCATATAAAATGTCCAATCTGTTACATTGGCCACAAGAAAAGAAACGGTTTGTTTTTTATTTGTTTTATTTTTTAATTACTCTCAATATCTATTCATTTATTTTGCATCCGTCAGCGAGCATGAATCCATGAACAGAGCCACTCAAACTCCAAATTATTATATTTTCCCATCACTTTAAAACGTCTGCAATGCCATTTTCATTTTCATGTAGGCAGATGAGGGGCAGGGGGGTAGGAGAGAGGGGGGGGGTAGAAGAGTGAGAAGGGGGACAAATAGTAGAGGAATGAATGGATAAGTCTACAAGGGAAAAAAGGTAATCGGATGCTACAAGAGAAGATAAAAGTGGCAAACAGAGGAATTTATATCATAAGGGGAAAGAAGACAAAAAATTACAAAAGAAACGAGAATACAAAGCGAGACGTTAGCTAAGACGCGTGATAACATAAGACTGATAAAACTCAAGGAGAAAAATGAAACGGAAAATGAAACGGCAATAGAAAAACAGTGACATATCTAATCATCTCTTGAGAAATCGGAAATGAAAAGCCACGGCCTTCATTTCCCGTCAACACGTGAGTCACGGTCTACAGCAATCATATCATCGAAATCATTAGGAAAAGGGCGATGACGCGCGAGGCAACCTAGCTGGCTCGCGAGGCTGGATCGCCTTCACAATTCCCTCCGTAGTGCTGTCTACTTAACACCCAAGCCCACCCACACACAGTTAAACAAAAATACCCACCCATAGCTAAATAAGCATAATTAAAAAACCCATACACCACTAACTAAACATATGCCCACATATAGATAAGCAAATATACACACATATATAAACAAATAGATACACTGAAACATACATTTACACAAGGTAATTTGAAACAGGTAGTTCCACTCCGTTTTGATGAAAATCCTAGTTGGCAACTTCCGAACCTCTTTGCATTTACTTATTGCAAAAAAAATCTTTTTATTTTTCTTGGTTTCGTTTTCGTTTGTTTTTTTCTACAAATGTTATCAGTGAACCATTTTCAAAGAAAATGCAGTGAAAAAATACTATAAATTATCGCACAGTGACCGCTAAACGCGATGACGTCATCGCGTTTAGCCAATGAGAGTGCGCTGTAACGTATCAGATATAGCTAGATACATAATTATTTGTATAATTTACTTGATATTCTTATAATTACCAGAAGTAAAACAAAAATTCCCCTCTTCTATTTATGATAACAAAGGGTTCCTTACCATTAACAGTCGTCAGAATACTCTTGGGGAAAGTCAATTCCATTTTTGCGTTTAACAAACTAAATGGAAATAGCTGATAATATGAGCCTTGCATTCACACACAAATAAACAAAAGATAATTAAACATACTGCAACACTCCGATAAACAAATAAACATCCACTGCACATATACTATACATAAATCAACACACACTGAAGCACATATAAACAAACATACAGCCACTCATATCTAAATAAACATATATACATATATATATATATATATATATATATATATATATATATATGTGTGTGTGTGTGTGTGTGTGTGTGTGTGTGTGTGTGTGTGTGTGTGTGTGTGTGTGTGTGTGTGTGTGTGTGTGTGTGTGTGTGTGTGTGTGTGTGTATGTATGTGTGTATGTAAGTGTATGTGTATGTAAGTGTATGTGTATGCACATATACATGCATGTATGTGTACATGTATGTATATGCATGAGTCTGCCTGTGCCCTTTATCAGTCGTTGAAGCAACAAGCCACATGACGTTGAATGCTATGGAGTCGGTGCGGCGTATGGAGGCCCGGTTCACCTGCTCGGGTTTCAACCGGTTCCTCCCCCTCAGACCGGTTCAACGGCAAGGAATATGGTTCCCCACGGACGGCAGGCTCTCTCTTCTCCTTCTTCCTATCAATTCATTTCCTTTGTTCTCTTTCGCTTCCTTTCTCTCTCTCACTCTCTCTTGCACCTTTTTAAGCTCTTTTTTGATACTTTTTTCTCTCTGTTGCTCCCTTTCTTTTCTCTATCACTTATTTTCCTCTTTCTTGCTACTTTCATCTTCTTCTCTCCTTTTCTTTCTATTCTTCCTCCTTTTTTTCTCTGTCTTGCTTCTTTTTTTCTCTGTCTTGCTCCTCTTTTATTCCTCTGTCTTGCTCCTCTTTTCTTCCTCTGTCTTGCTCCTCTTTTCTTCCTCTGTCTTGTTCCTTTTTTATTTCTCTCACTTTTTTTCTTTCTTTATCTTGCTCTTTTTTTCTCTGTCTTGCTAGTACTACATGACCTTAGATGTCTAGCACATTTATCTTGCTTTTAACCATTAACCATTCTTCTCCGGTCTTGTTCCTTTTTTCTTTCTCTCACTTGCTCCTTTTTTCTTTCTTTACCTTGCTCCTTTTTTCTTTCTCTGTCTTGATCCTTTTTTCTTTCTTTCACTTGCTCTTTTTTCTTTCTTTCTTTACCTTGCTCATTTTTTCTTTCCTTACCTTGCTCATTTTTTCTTTCTTTATCTTGCTCCTTTTCTGTCTGTCTGTCTGTCTGTCTGTCTGTCTGTCTGTCTGTCTGTCTGTCTGTCTGTCTGTCTGTCTGTCTGTCTGTCTGTCTGTCTGTCTGTCTCTCACTCTCTCTTTCTCTTTCTCTCTCCTTCTCCCTCCTTCCTTCAACTACAGAGTAGGTATGCCAGTGTCTCATCAATAACAAGATCTATATAAGTAACACAGGAGAAAACACGACCACAAGATTAATGCCCAGAATGGGGTACTGGTATGAGGGGGAGGTCCTGGCACTCCTGGCACTCCACCTCAGGTACTTTGGCCACACCGTAGCGGGAGGCTACAAAGGGGTAGCAGGCGAAGGAGTGATTAGTATTCCTGACGGCGCCTCTATTACCTCCGTCGGCGGCAGGTGGGACGCGGAGAGTAAGGGGCTGAAGGGAAGGGAGACGTCGCATAAATAAAATATGCGAGGCCGGCTCGGCGAAGCTTCAACGCCGCTTCGACGAGGCACTCCGAAACGCGACGCCAGGCTCTTGGCACTGCTGTACGCACACTGCGGAGCCGCTGCCGCCGCGGCATCTCCGAGGCAACTATGGGGCATCCCACAGGAAACGCAGAGGGTAAGGAACAATGCGCCGTCATCCATCACGCCATAGGAGCGCCATCCCTGGGAAAGACATTGGCCTGGCCTCCCACAGGCACCAGGATACACACCCGGCTAGCTCTTTACATGAGTAATCCTCAAGCGGCTTCCTCCTTCCCGGGATGGGCACACGCCTGCCCCGACGCCACGCAGGCCCGCGAGGACACTCCCCTCACCTGGCCTGCCCTCTCCTTCCTTCATGTGCCGCCTTCTCCTTCCTTTTCATTCTTCCTTGTTCTTTTCATCTCTCCTCTCATATCTTCTCACCTTGCCTCCACTCCCGCCCTGTCCAATTCTTCTTTTATCTTAACCTTTCTCTCTCTCTCTACTCTACCCCATCCTACTGCGCCATCTAGGCTCCCTTCTGGCTCTCTCCCATGGACTCGTACACGCGACTGACCAAACCGACTTGCCAGGATGTGGAATGCGGAAAAAATGACTCAGTGCAATGCAAACAGCGAAGAAATAATCCCGTTCGCTCCGTAGTTAATGCTGCGGGGGAAACGGCAGTCGGTGGATTCAAGCAATCCAGCGTGCATTTCCCTAAACACGAAAATAGATCATACCATCTCCTTTTATCGTCGTCCAATTTTTTCAAAATTTGAAGAGATAGGGAAAGAGAAAGAGAGAGAGAGAGAGAGAGAGAGAGAGAGAGAGAGAGAGAGAGAGAGAGAGAGAGAGAGAGAGAGAGAGAGAGAGAGAGAGAGAGAGAGAGAGAGAGAGAGAGAGAGAGAGAGAGAGAGAGAGCGCCCGCCAGACCAAACGGGGACGAGAGCGAAGCAACTCGCTCAACCTCGCCTGGGCGGCCCCTCCCCCGCGGCAGCCCGACTCCCCAGAACCCAATTAGTTATAATCACAAGAAAAAAAATGAACACAAGAGACAATTTCCGGCTTCCGTCCGCCCCCACGTCCGGATTCTTCACCCCAATTTTCCGCGAAGACCCAGAGAGCAGTTCCAAATGTATGCGCAACCACTGCGGCCGCAACTTCCATACACATGCGTCGCGGCCTTCGCGTCGGCGTCATACATCTACCTGGCTGTAATCCATGCATCTATCTATCTATCTATATATCTAGCTATTTATCCATCCATTCATCTATCTGTATCTACCTACCTATATAGCTCTCTCAATACATAAATAAATAAATAAATAAATAAATAAATAAATATATATATATAAAATATATATTTATATCACCCCCCCACACACACACACACAGAGAGAGAGAGAGAGAGAGAGAGAGAGAGAGAGAGAGAGAGAGAGAGAGAGAGAGAGAGAGAGAGAGAGAGAGAGAGAGAGAGAGAGAGAGAGAGAGAGAGAGAGAGAGATTTATCCGTTTAAATGTAAATCATATGACCCTTGATAACGTCCCTGTAAAATGAAATTAGACATATTTATGCATGTGAGTGAGTGAGTGAGTGAGTGAGTGAGTGAATCTACATGCATAGGAGTGTGTTCGTTCGCAAGCGTGTACGTTTCCTCGCCGAAGCCCCTGAATTTCAGCAATCGTCAATCAACTTCCCCATGACCCCCCCCCCCGCTCGACGGATCGGCAACATCAACAATCGTATCAACATTTCGCAAGAGGCGCACAATAGAGCAATCAAGAGATTCTTGATTTCTTTCACATTTCTCGAAGTCCTTGGGGGACAATTTATCTTTTGTTGTTACGGTCATTTAAAGACGATTAAGTTAATTCAGATATCCATCTACGTGTACAACAATGTACCATCGCTAATAGCAATATTTCTACCTAAATCATGAAAAACAATCTTTCATAAAAATACTTCCTAGGTGTTTAACCTTCAAGTCTTAAATCATTCTCACATTCATTTTGTTTTCAAACAACTGACAATTATTTTCACTAAACTTATTCTTTTCTTCCCCCGTCAACGTTCCTCAACAAAAACGTCACGCCACGAACTCCCTCGCAAAGGCTAGGGCGGCGACGTCTCTCCAAGGCGTCTGAACTCGGCCTTTTCCCGAATGGGTGGCTTTCCTAAACTCAGACCGTGATCAGGATTCAAAACCAATAATCAATATAATCATCGTTAGAATTAAAATAACAAGATTAATGTGATTGTTTTCATTTTCAATGACCTATCCTTTATCTGGAATGCAAAACGCCCAGTGATTCACACCCTCCAGGATCGCACGAAGGACTCGGCCACAACCACACAGGCAGCGAGCCGGCGCGAGCAGGCTGAAGCGAGATTTACTGCATTGTAGCCTTCAGACGTGTCCACACAGAGCGAGGGAGCGTGGCGAAACGCGGAGAGGGGAAACTCTATTCGCTTGATCAGCGCGATTCAAGCATTCACTCTGTGGCGACGCAAAAAATGCTTACTCAATGTACTCAGTTTAATTCAGAGAGAATACAGATATGAGACAACCCCACCTGCCTCCCCGTGGCCGTGCCTGCTCGATGCCAGTGCGGACGTTGCCCAGCGTGGAACACATGACTGGGAGAGCAGCTCATTACCTCGAAGAAGAAGAAGAAGAAGAAGAAAGAAGAAAAAAGAAGAAGAGGAAGAAAAGAAAAAAAAAAAAAATAGAAAAGGAAAAAAAGAAGAAGAAGAAGAAGAAGAAGAAGAAGAAGAAGAAGAAGAAGAAGGAGAAAAGAAGAAAAAAGAAGAAAAAGAAGAAAAAAAAAGAAAAAGAAAAAAGAAAAAAAAAAGAGGAGGAGGAAGAAGAAAAAGAAGAAGAAGAAGAAGAAGGAAAATAAAAAGGAAAGGAAGGAGAAGAAGAACACGAACAAGAACAGCACTGAGGAAGAGGAAAAAGAGAGATGAAAGAGAAAGAAAAGCCATCACAAATAAAGCGACCGACGTCCACGGCTCAAGGGGAGAGAAAGGAGAAGCAGCCTCAGTGGAATCTTATTATTTCCATCCTCTTTTGGATTTCTTTTCATCCTTGACGAACGCTAACAATAACTCAGCCTTGGCCTGTACTCCCCAATTGCTTCATATATAGACCGTAAATGTTGTGTTTATGGGGTGAATAAGTGCCGTTGACAATGGCACTTGCACTTCCGCGAAGAACTTGGTTCCCCTCTTCCACCTAATCCATGTCCCAATCTGAAACTCTTGATCTAATTACCCTTAAACACCTAACTCACCTAATCAATCTAATCCAATTATCCCTTGACCCAGTCCACCTACCAATCTCCTCATTCCCCTAATCGTCATCCCTCTCACCTAATCCAGCTAACCTACCTAATATCCCACTCCTCCACCTATTCCAGTGCTAGGTCTCCCCCAACCCTCTCCTCTGTCCACTATCCACCCCCACCTCCCCCATGAACCCTTGCCCACCCCCACACCCCCTCCCCTCCCCTCCCTCCCTAGGGGCGACAGTAAAGCCAACCTCCGAGATTTAATTATACCGCAAGAACACGCCGAACCAACCGCTTGTCACGTCTGCCCTCACCTGCCGCTAATGAAGGGACGAGGAAAGTTCTTGCCCCCCTCTCCACACACCACCCCCGGACGTCTTACCTCATACCTTATCCCACTCCGTCTCTAGCCTATACCTCATACGTCGTTCCTTTCCCCCCTCCCTACCCAACCCTCTGCCCATTCCACGCTCATCGTCCCTCTTTCCTTGCCTTCTTAAGCCCACTATCCCTCGCAAGCACTCTTTTCTAACCACACTCTTCTAGGTTCATCACTATCTTCCCTCGCTTCTTTCCCCGCCATCCTTTACCCTCCTCCTCCCCCCTCCCCCATCTCAGCTCCAACGTCCCTCGTTCCTCATCTCACTTATCTCACTTATACTGCACCCACGCACTCGCATGCGGCGATTGGTGTGTGCACTTGCACTGATTTTACACATATATTTTTATAGGGCCGCAGTGGCCGAGTGCTTAGAGCATCGGACTCAAGACTGTCACGATGGCAATCTGAGTTCGAGGGTTCGAGTCACCGGCCAGCGCGTTGTTCCCTTGGGCAAGGAACTTCACCTCGATTGCCTACCTAGCCACTGGGTGGCCAAGCCAGCCCAAGTCAGTGCTGGTCCCAAGCCCGGATAAAATAGAGAGACTGATTACCTAAAAGGTAACACCGGCACTCTCCGTGGAAAGGAACTGGGGACCCTACCACGTACTCACTCCAAGAGCATCACAACATGAAAACTACAATTAAGTATCATGCTGTGACCACGGCGGCTCAATCGTGAACCTACCGTTAAAAAAAAGTCTATGGTGCTCCCCATCTGCCATTTCCAGGATTCCTTTCCCCTCTCATCTCCCCCTCTTACGCCCCTCATCCATCTTATTCCACTCCTTTCCTCTCTTCCCTCTCATCTCTCGCCCCCTCATTTCCACACTCAACCATCAACATACTCTCATTATCATCGCTAATGATAATGTCAAGTTAAAGAATGGAAAGAAAAAATATTAACGTAAAACTTTAGATATTTCGTGTTCTATCATAATATTATGACATCTGAGCAAACAAATCCGGATAGCACAAAAGCAAAACGGAGGCCGATGCAAGAGCAGACGCAAGAGCAGCGTTTGCGAAGAGGAGAAAGGACAGACCGCCCGCCCCGACTCGCACTTTCGTGCCGACGTCGACTTATTATGCATGGGAAACAGCGCCAGGAGACCTTCATGCACAGCTAGCGGCGATCACTTGAACCAGTCATGCACGCCCGGGGAGCCATCATCAGCGAGCAGTCATGCAGACTCCAAAGCCGCAGAGCTAGGATTTAAATGTGTCACTAAAGAGTGTTACGGAGGGAGGGGAGGTTAAGGGGAGGTGGAAGACATTTCGACACACTTTCACTTTTCACTTTTTAACCACACTGTTACTGCATGACGCACACACACACGCACACACACACACACACACACACACGTGTGTGTGTGTGTGTGTGTGTGTGTATACGTGTGTGTGTGTATACGTGTGTGTGTGTACGTGTGTGTGTATAGGTGTGTGTGTGTGCATGTGTGTGTACGCGTGTGTACGTGTGTGTGTGTGTGTGTGGTGTGTGTTGTGTGTGTGTGTGTGTTGGGGAATGTGTGTGTTGGGGACTGTGTGTGTGTGTGTGTGTTGGGGACTGTGTGTGTGTGTGTTGTGTGTGTGTGTGTGTGTGTGTGTGTGTGTGTGTGTGTGTGTGGTGTGGTGTGGTGTGTGTGTGTGTGTGTGTGTGTGTGGTGTGTGTGTGTGTGTTGTGTGTGTGTGTGTGTGGGGTGTGTGTGTGTGTGTTTGTGTGTTGTGTGTGTGTTGTGTGTATGTGTTGTTGTGTGTGTGTGTGTGTGTGTGTGTGTGTGTGTGTGTGTGTGTGTGTGTGTGTGTGTGTGTGTGTGTGTGTGTGTGTGTGTGTGTGTGTGTGTGTGTGTGTGTGTGTGTGTGTGTGTGTGTGTGTGTGTGTGTGTGTGTGTGTGTGCGCGCATGTGCATGTACGTGTGCGTGTGCGTGCGTGTGCGTCTTAACATAGGATCTAGGAATGGTACGTTCCCATACGCATTACATTTCTTCCTGTAATCTGCATTGGGTTGTTGAAAAGTTATAACTGAACAGCTTCACACAGCAAGGGGATAAACAAATCATATCTCCACCAAAATTATATGGAATTCTCTTGAATATCAAATGAAAAACACGTAATCTACCTTAACTACAATTTTTATTAATTCAATCTGTCTTTTTTACGTGTCTGCCATAATTTCATCCGCATAGAATTGCGTCGGCGTTTGACTCGCGTCCGTGTGTCTGTGACTAGAAAGAGGCAAAGGCAGAGAGGAAGAGGACAAGCCAGAAACAGACGCACACTGTAAACAGCCACAGGAGGACATTGTACACGCACACATGAATAACAACCAGGCGACACGGCCAGAGGGAAGGATACGAAGACTAGAGGCAAAACCCGCCAGAGACGGACAAACATCGCCAGACGTCCAGACATCCAGACAGGTAGGCAGGCGAGCGAGGGAGTCGCAAGGTAGCTGCGTCTAATCTGTCCGGCTCGCTCGCCCCGATCCATAGACGACCGTTAGCTGCGCGCCGGTTACGCTCAACATGGTGGTCGGACGTCACTCATTTTTTTCGTTATCGCTACTTTGGGATAAGCATCCTCCATGAATTGCAAGTGATTAAACAAGCTTACCTATGTCCCGTCCACATACAAAAAATAATATATGAAATGTGACGCTGGTCGTGGCAAAACTTAACCGACGATAAAATGAAAAAACGCATATGCATTTCTACCCCCCGGTTAATCCCCATGCAAGTTAATAATTCCTGTAATTCTAGCGACAGCGGGCAGGACAGGGCAGGCGCCGCCCTAATCCTCCACTTACTCCCTCCCTTACCCTACCGTTCCCTATCCTCCCTCCTCTCCCTCTCCGCCTCCCCTCCTTCCTTTCTCCCTCTCTCCCTTCCCCCCTTACCCATCGAGCACGTGTTGCGCAGAGCCGTTGCGAGTTATCCCTGTACAGCTGCTTCTCACACACACACATACGCATACGCACACGCACACACCTGCCCTCCACACCCACTGCATCTGGCGAGGTTCCTACCCTTTCGCGTCTGCCTGCCTCTATCTGTCTGTCCCTATCTCTTCGTCGCTATCTGTCTCTCTGTATGTTTGTCTGTCTGTCTCGATCTCTCTGTCTGTCTCGATCTCTCTGTCTGTCTCGATCTCTCTGTCTGTCTCGATCTCTCTGTCTGTCTCTATCTCTCTGTCTGTCTCTATCTCTCTGTCTGTCTCTATCTCTCTGTCTGTC
>NC_051401.1:27985716-27988216 GCF_015228065.2 Penaeus monodon | reverse complement strand
TGCTTTCAATCTGCACAATAACAAAACTCTGCCCACGTAGTATAAACAGAAAACTTAATATGAAAAATAAATATATTCATAACCATAAGACATACAAACACTAAAGAGAAAAACGAAAATCCGACCGAGCAAAGGAAAAAAAAGGAGAAGCAAATCATGCCAGATCGCAGAGGTCAAGGAGGAGGAGGAAGACGGGGTTAAGCAGCTGCAGTGAGCACGAGGGGAAAATAAGTAACGAGGGGAAAGGAGAACACGGGAAAAGGAAATGAACGGAAGGAGGCTAAGAGACGGTGGAAATAAAAGGATGAGGATGCATACCTTTATAAGGAAAAAAGAGAGATAAGGAGGGAGGCGAGGGGACGTAATAAGCACATTATGAGGGAGGGAGATTGAGGAAAAAGGGGGAGGGATTGAGGAGGAGGAGGAGGGGGAGGAGGAGGAGGAGGAGGAGGAGGAGGAAGGAGGGGGAGGAGGATGAGGAGGAGGAGGAGGAAGGAGAGGAGGAGGAGGAGGAGGAAGAGAGGAGAGGAGGAGAGGAGGAGGGAGGAGGAGGAGGAGGAGGAGCAGGAAGAAGAAGAGGAAGAAGAGGGGTAAGAAGACAAAGAGGAGGAAGAAGAGGAAGAGGAGGAGGAAGAAGAGGAGGAGGAGGAAGAACAGGAGGAAGAAGAGGAGGAGGAAGAAGACGAAGAAGACGAAGAGGAGGAAGAGGAGGAAGAGGAGGAGGAGGAGGAGGAGGAGGAGGAGGAGGAGGAGGAGGAGGAGGAGGAAGAAGAAGAAGAAGAAGAAGAAGAAGAAGAAGAAGAAGAAGAAGAAGAAGAAGAAGAAGAAGAAGAAGAAGAAGAAGAAGAAGAAGAAGAAGAAGAAGAAGAAGAGGAAGAGAAGGAGAAGGAAGAAGAGCAGGAGGAGGAAGATAATAAAGAAAGAAAGTAAAAGAAAACGGAGGAATGCCAAGAAAAATACGAGTGAATCAACGCCAAACAATAAAAGAGCAAAATTAAACCCTCCAGCCTTCTCTCCTCCCTCGCCACCCACTTCCATCCCTTCTTCCTCTCTCTTGCGTCCCTCATCCCTCTCAACCGTAAGCGGCCTGAACCGAGGGGAGACAGGGCAAGACGGGATCCTCAAGGGGAGTGTCGACGCGACGCTGAACCACACCGGGACGCCGCGTTAAAGTCTCTCTCCGGGGTCGTAAATGCCTCGTCGGCGCAGCGAGGCACGGCGACCACGCCTGGCGGAGGTAGGGGCGGGAATGGGGTGAGGGGGAAGAGGGAAGAGGATGGGGGAAGAGGGAAGAGGATGGGGGAAGGGGAGAGCAAAAGGGGAAGGGGAAGAGCATAGGGGGAAGAAGAAAGGAGGAGGAGGAGGAGGAGGAAGGAGAAGGGGAATGAAAGAGCAAGGGGAAGGAGGAAGGAAAAGGGAGAAGGGGAAGGGAGAGAGGATGGGCAAAGGAGGGAGGGGATGAGGAAGGGGAAGGTTAAAGGGAAGGGTAGAGGGAAGGGAGAAGGGAAAGGGACAAGGAGAGAGTGGGGTAAAGGGAAGGAGGAGGGAGGGAAAGGGTGCGTACAAAAAGGAGAAAAGAATAACTCTGGATAGGGTAACAAAAGAAAGTAAAAGAGGAAATATGTGGGGAGAAAGGGGGAAAACAAGGTTAAAGAGCAGATAAAAAGAAAAGAAAATGAGAGTAAGCCATAAAGTAGAAACAGAAAAAGGGAGGGTTGGTACAGAGAAAATGGGGGTAGTAGAAACAAACATATTTGGACTACAAAAGGAAATAAAATCACGATAGAGAAAAAAAAGAAAATGCAAAAGTTCGAGTGATAATAAAATGGAAAAACACAAACGAGATTAGAGAAAAACTGACATAGATGAGACAAGAAAAAGGCAAGGAAGAACGGTAAGATATGAGCCTCGGGCATTGGAGGGAACCAAAAGGCCGTTACGCCTCGCCCCCCCCCCCCGACCCCACCCACCTCTGGCACTAACGACTCTGGTGATGCCCGACCACGAATGCGGTCGCGGTGCCTAGGCCTACGTCCTATGGCAGCCTGCGTGGGATAATGTTGACCCTCGGCCAGTCTCCTGGTACGACACTTGCGGCACCGTAGTCTGTCTCGCACCATCACCGAGGACAGCTTCAAGGAACTCATCCCCTTCCCCTCGGCGTGCCTCTCCTGCCCTGCCCTACCCAGCCTTCCTCGCCCCAAAATAAGGCCAGGACATCTAGGCTGCTCCGCCTAAGACTAATCATTTCTGCGCTGCTTGCATTTCTACCCGGGGCACTTTTAGGCCTGCTTGTTCATGCAGCACTCCCTCCCGTACTCAACGCGTCCTCGTTGTCTGACACTTACAAGCTCTCCTAGGCCTATCTGGCCGTGACGTGACACGTGATATCCATTCTCACTGTGCTTACCTGGAAAAGAACAAGAAAATAACGTTAAAACATTTTGATAATATTAATGACAACAGAAACAGCAATAATACTGGTGATCATACATGATAT
>NC_051401.1:27970142-27980616 GCF_015228065.2 Penaeus monodon | reverse complement strand
TACACTAGGGATCGGCAACCACTCACTTCTACATTACACTCACTCACTCAGGCCCAGGAGTAGGAGGACAACGTTGTGGTGGCACATGAGAGAGGGTGGCGGGAGGAAGAAGGGGAGGCAGGAGGGGAGAGGTGGAAGTGGGATACAGGAGGGGAGGGGAGGGGAGGGAAGGAGAGGGGCGGGGTACAGGTGAACGAGGATTGTGGGGGCTGGATCAGTTACGGGGCAGGGAGCACTAAGCAGGGAGGGAGGAGTGGAAATCAGGGAAGAAGATAGAAGGAGGAAGATAATAAGGGGGAGAACAAGACGAAAATCAAAAATAATAAAGTAGGCCTAGAGGAGAATATGGAGTAAAAAGAAGAGTAAGAGAAGGAATTGGAGGAAGGGGGTGGATGTGAGGGAGAGGGGGCGCTCAAGCTACGCACACACCTCACTCCCGCGCTGGGTCCGGGCAGCCCACCCCGTCGCGGCCGTTCCCCATTGTGGTAGCCCGGCCGGTGTTGCCGAACGGGCGCTCGTACCCATTTCTCCCTCGCCGGAGAATCCCCGAGGATGGCCTGTCCTGGTGGGGGCTCCGCTGGGCTTGGCAGGAACAAGCGACGCTCATATGCTGTGCCCAATGCTGCCACTGCTCAACACATCACCGGCCTTCCAGCTCTGGCGGCGCAGCGCCCGGCCATGCGCTCTCGAACACTATCACTTTCCACGCTGTACCCCCTCCCTCTCCTCCTCCGATGCGCCGCCTTCCTTATACCTTATCCCTACGCCCTCCTGTTGCTCTCAATCTTCCGCACGCATGCATGCACGCCTATTAAAAGACACAGGCCCCCACCCGTTCGCTTCCTCTCCCCTGGCTCTCACACGTGCGACTAAATACACGAGTACAAACTAATAAATAACCGAAAATATTAACATACACACATATTAACACATTGACGCGCATTAATACACTAACATAAACTAACACACACACACACACACACACACACACACACACACACACACACACACACACAGAGAGAGAGAGAGAGAGAGAGAGAGTGAGAGAGAGAGTGAGAGAGAGAGAGAGAGAGAGAGAGAGGAGAGAGAGGAGAGAGAGAGAGAGAGGAGAGAGAGAGAGAGAGAGAGAGAGAGAGAGAGAGAGAGAGAGAGAAGAGAAGAGAGAGAGAGAGAGAAAGAGAGAGAGAGAGAGAGAGAGAAGAGAGAGAGGAGAGAGAGAGAGAGAGAGAGAGAGAGAGAGAGAGAGAGAGAGAGAGAGAGAAGAAAAAAGAGAGAGAGAGAGTGCGCGCGCGTGCGTTATACGTACACACATACTATGTACGCATACACGAGGCCAAACACGAACCTACAAAAGCGGCGTGAGCACACACGCACAGGCTACACACACATTCACACGCCATCCTTCTCACTCACTCACCCTTGCTGTGACAAACCCCCTTCATCCCCACTCTAAATCTGATGCCTCACGCTTTCTACACCCCCCACGCTGTTGCTGCCCCCTCCTCCCCCTCTCCCAGGAACCTCCCCACCCTTTCCTTCATCCTAGCTCCCCACCGTCCTTCACACCGACGTCCAGCTCATCCAGCGGAATTCAAACAGCATTTCCTGAAGGACCGCTTACTAATACGTCAATAACCCTTTGTTGCCCCCCTCCCCCTTTCCCTTCCTGACACCGGGTTCATTATGTCCGCCTTAATTGCAACAGTGGGTTATTATCCCACTTCTGCCGTTGTTGTTGCTGCTGCTGCAACTGCACGCGTTCACTCGTCCTGTTTACAATGAAACCTTTGGCTTTGGTTAACAACAACACGCGTCTTCTCCGCTGCCCGGACTCTCTTTCCTTTCTTCTATTCCTGTAGCCTTGATTTCTTTCTTTCCTTTTCTGGACTTTATTTTTCCTTTCTACTCACTCCTCTAGCGTTGTCCGACTTTGCCATTCCTCCTCGAATCAAGCACTGCAACGCTGACTTCACACGTGATATACTTATTTCATCCAAATTCACTACTCTTAATCTTAAGACATTCTCACTTTTAGTCTCACCCAGACACTCATTTGTGGAAACACATAATCAACTAACACTTACTTTCATTCTGAGGCTCGAATGTGGAAACACTTATTTTCGACGCTTAGCACACAAATTTACTCATGGACTCAACACCATAAGTGAACATAAACATACTTATACAAGCGCAGACAAATACACATACTCATCCACATTCACAAAGAAATATAGACACATTGACATATACAAACATTCATACGCTTACAAAAGACCCCTAGACTTACTTGTACGTGGACATCGACACGGACATGCACGTTCACTCATTCATTCACACTCAACAAATAGATAAACACATAAATACACTTACTCTCACTCAGCACTGATACTATGACATAGACACACTCAATACTCATACACAAACACACACACACCCTCCCTGCTATGAGTCCCGCAGCCTCCTCCGGCGCAGCCGCCGCCGCCTCGTGCCATTAGTAATCTGGCCGCATCGACGCCCAGATGCTTCGGGGAGACCGCACACGGAATCTCTAATTAATAACAACGGCTGCGCTACCAGTGATGGGCCCCCACCCCCTCTCCTCCCTCCTCTCTTCCACCCTCTCCCCCTCTACTCCCCTACCGCAGAAACAGCTTCCTATTAATATCGAAGCTTTCGTAATTCGATCATTCAACGTCGGGTTCCAATTCTACCAACTTCTTTCTGAGCTTGCGCCGCGAACGGCAAGAGGAACGAGACACAAGGTGCATCATCTCCCTCGATCCGGCTCTCCTGTTGTTTATTTCATATCAGACGGTTGTAAACAAGAGTGATTTACATAGCCCGAGGCAGAGCGCCTTCTTGACTACAATTCCGCCGCAAATTCCTTATCTAAACAATAGACAAAAAACGACGAAACTGCCGGCCATTGCAAGAGCCTACGTCATTCATCTCAATATGCAACCTATGCCACTGCGCTGGCAGGAAGCTATCAATATCGCCGAACGTGCCGTAAAGAAGGCCGGCGTTTCTAATGCATTCGACGCGATCAACAAGTGGACGACCTTTGGCGGACGCGCGGTGGCGATGCGGCCTGGAGGTGCTCTTGAGACAGCCATGGAGGGTGTGCTGGGGAGGAGGTGGCAGGCATAGAGGGAGGAGAGGAGAGGGAAAAGTAGGGAAGGAGGGAAAGAGACAGACGGAAGGAGAGAGAGGAGAGAGAGAGAGAAGAGAGAAGAGAGAGAGAGAGAGAGATAGAGAGAGAGAGAGACGAGAGAGAGGAGAGAGAGAGAGGGGAGAGAGAGAGGGAGGGAGAGAGGGAGAGGAGAAGAAGAGAGAGAGAAAAGGGCAAGGGAAAAAGAGAGAGAGAGAGAGGGAGAGGGAGTGTGTGAAAGAGGGGAGAGAGAGAGAGGGAGAGAGAGAGAGAGAGAGAGAAGAGAAGGAGAGAGGAGAGAGAGAGAGAGAGAGAGGAGGGGAGGAGAGAGGAGAGAGAGAGAGAGAGAAGAAGAGAGAGAGAGAGATGAGACGAGAGAGGAGAGAGAGAGAGAGAGAGAGAGAGAGAGGAGAGAGAAGAGAGACAGAGAGAGAGAGAGGGGAAGAGAGACAGAGAGAGAGAGAGGAGAGAGAGATAGAGAGAGAGAGAGAGAGAGAGAGAGAAAGAATAGAGAGAGAGAAAGAATAGAGAGAGAGAAAGAAATAGAGAGAGAGGAAAGAAATAGAGAGGAGAAAGCAGAAGAGAGAAAAAGGGACAGAAGACAGAAGAGAGGGAGAGAAGAAAGAGAGAGAGAGAGGGGAGGAGAGAGAGGAGAGAGAGAGAGAGAGAGAGAGAGAGAGAAGAGAGAGAGGAGAGAGAGAGAGAGAGAGAGAGAGAGAGAGAGAGAGAGGATAAAAAAGAAAGGGGGAAAGGAAAGGAAATAGAAGAAAGAGTGAGCGAAGGAGAACGGGAAGAGCTATTATTCCATGTGCGTACAGAAAACAGGTGTGACAAACACTTGTGGGTAATCATTTACTACTCAGTAATCTGGCAAAGAATGTTTCAGTTGCCCAGCACTTGTATCATCGCATATGTGCGAGACGTAATAATGAGCTTTATGCGTTACTTTGACCTTCAGTCTTGTAGAGATTGTTCACCTGGAATGAAGATAGACATGCCTAGTGCATGTCTGTCGGTTTGTATGTCGCTGATTCACACATTCAGTATTTCAATACAACTCAATTTCAATACGTGTGCGTGTGCGCACCTTTACACACATATACAGCTGTATGTGTATTTACGCATGTCTATACATTAATTTCGTACAACACTCGCCACAATGCTATCAACAAAGGCTAGGCAACGCGAGCCCCTCCCTTCCCTCTCTCCCCGCCGCCCCACGGCCCCTCCTGGCGAAACAGACACAGACAAGGACCTTCACTCTCATTACGAAGACACGACCCTTACTCTACCCCCTACTCTATCCCCTACTCCTAAACAGTCACAGGCCAATATTAAAATCCCATTACACGAGACCGAAGAATAGCTGTCACTTGACTTAAATGTATTATCGAATCGGCACGTTTAATCGAGTGGGCAATCGAATGGGCAAATTTCTCCGCCATTACTATAATGGATTCGTCATCAGCGCTGCCTCTACTTCATATCGACATTCTTTTCGCCGCCTCAAAAACATTTCATTAACCATATGGCTGCTACATTCTACAGATTCTAATACTCTCCTATTACCAATGATTATCAACCGAACTTGACCGCACACTTTCACCATGACCATTCCATTATAAAAATTTATGTAACATTACCATTGCGGGCTAAACCAACATGTAAGTTCCATAGCCAAATCCAAATTACTTTCTCATGAGCAACGGCTCGAAGTCCCGCCACCTCACTCGTCAATGAGATCCGAACCGCCATCTGCCCCACTCGCTCCATTTGCCTCTCATCGTCCCTTCTGCCCCTTCCCCTGTTATCACCTCTTCCTCCAATCCTTCACTCCGTCCCTTCCATTCTTCTTTCGCTTCTTTCTTCTCCCCTTCCCCACATCCCTCTGTCCATCCCTTCCTCCCTAATTCCTTTCCATTGTTTTCTTCCCTCCTCTCACACCACTCACTCCTCTCACTCTGACTCACTCATTCACTAACTTACTCACTCACTCACTCACTCACTCACTCACTCACTCACTCACTCACTCACTCACTCACTCGCTCTCCTCCTCCCCACTGCCCAAATTCCTCTCTTCCCTGCTCTCCCTCAATTGCTCCTCTATGCCCAGCCCCTTCTTAAACTAACGGCATCTTCCCCTTTCCCATACCCCATGCCTTATGCACCATGCCATGTAGCCCTCGTTCCCATAATGAAGTGGAATTTCACGCTCGGCGACCAACTATGCAAGCAGACGTATGTATATTTTGAAGCGGCTTCGAGTACGTAGCAAAAACTATATAAACGTGTGTGTGTGTGTGTGTGTGTGTGTGTGTGTGTGTGTGTGTGTGTGTGTGTGTGTGTGTGTGTGTGTGTGTGTGTGTGTGTGTGTGTGTGTGTGTGTGTGTGTGTGTGAGAGAGAGAGAGAGAGAGAGAGAGAGAGAGAGAGAGAGAGAAGACAAAGACAGAGAGAGAGAGAGACAAAGACAGAGAGAGAGAGAGAGAGAGAGAGAGAGAGAGAGAGAGGGAGGGAGGGAGAGGGAAGGAGAGGGAGGCAGATGGAGGAAGGGAGGGAGGAAGGGAGGGAGGGAGGGAGGGAGGGAGGGAGGGAGGGAGGGAGGGAGGGAGGGAGGGAGGGAGGGAGAGAGGGAGGGAGGGAGGAAGGGAGAGTGAGAGAGATTTGGTTAAAGAAATAATAGTGTATGACTGAGTTTGTGTATATTTTACCGTGTCCGCATAACCGAACACGCACGTTATACAAACACACTCACCGGGTTTCCTGATCTCGGCGACCGATGTAGAACGTTAATGTTCCTTCTTTCCAAATAACTACTCAGAATTACGAGCCAATTTCATGCACGCTCGCAAACACAAGCAGGCATCATGAGGGAGCGTTAAATTCTTTTTAACTCGGTCCCGGTCACGCCACTAACAGCACCCATGTTTATCGACAGAAAGAAGAAAAATCTTTAACATATTTCTCAAAGAAAGAATAAATGCTGAGAAGGAAAATCAAATCAAATAAAAAATATGGAGATGCAAATGTCCGTCGAATAAAAACTAATGAATTACTCAGTTGTTTCAAAAGCATTTCTATTTTAAAAGGTGATGTCATGAAAAAACGACAAAATCAGACAAACATTAGGTGGAACGGAGACCACAGCTGACTGTTGAATATGCTTACGGACGAACGCAAAATTACAGGCTTAATCTAATAAGAGAAACGTTTACACAGTTTTTGCTACGTACTCCAAGCCGCTTCAAAATATAGATACGTATGTACACTTAATTTTAATTTCCTTTCCTGTCCGCCTGTTGCCTATGCAAGTGCGCCCAAAATTTCCCTTCTTCACCGCCTGCCTCCTCACTCCCCCACCCCTTCCTCCTGACCTCATTCCCGACCAAAATCTTCCATCTGAACCGCCACCGCTTGAGCGTGCAGAGCGAGGGAACGAGAGAGAAGGAGGGAACGAGCGCTTGTCAAGGCGACCGGTCGCACAGAGTTCCCAGGGAAGCCCTTCGCCGGCGGATCGGGACAAAACCAGCAGCAACATTCGCACGCTTTTCACGTCCCACGAGATGCAGCTCTTCTGCACCTTGCAGCTCGGAGGACGCGCAAGACCGATTCCTAGGATACATATATGGCTGTAGTAAAGAAACATATCCACACAAACGCACGTCCACACACTCAAACTCACTACACTGACATTCCTACCAACAAAACACACCCGCAGACGAATCCACAAAAAGCAATCAAAGCTCCCCTACGGATCTGCAACGGCAATTATTAAACCAGCTAGATTACCTGGAATTCATTAGCAGGGCCGGAAAGAGAGGACCGCCATCGACAGGTCATTAAGCAGAGGTCACGGCCCGACCAATCCCTGTGCGACCTCTGACCTTCCACACACACCTATGGTCTTCATCACGCAATTCTTCTATTCGTGATGTTGTGCATGTGCGTTTGCAGGTGTACCTTCGTGTTTATTGGCACCATGGCATCACGTATACACACATACGAATGTACATACCCAAGTACTCACATCCACATACATACATATATACATATGGACATCAAAGGGTAATATAAGTATCAAATAGAAGCAAATAGGCTAATACACACAAAGGCAGAAGACACATGCAATCAGTAATGTATTCATAAGGGGAGGAACACTACAAAAAATAGCTTTCAAAAATACGCGCAGACATACAAATCCATACAACCAAACGCACAATGCTCGCACACACGCACATAAAACACAACAGCCACGCCAAGCTAGGCTCATGACGTGTTGCCATGGTTACCGCGTCCAAACCAAGTCATGCAGGTCCCCAGCTGCGGGTCTGGGGTGCCCGGAGGGGAGTGGGGGTAAGGGGCAACGAAAGAGGGGGGAGGAAGAGGATACGAAGACTGCTAGGTAGAGGGAGGGAAGGCAAGAGGAACAGTGGGAGGAGGGATTGGAGACAGATGAAGGAGTGGGAGAGAGGGTGGGAGGCACAAGAGGAGGAGGAAGAAGGGTGTGAGAAGAAAAGGAAAGGGATGGGTGTGGTAGAGAGGGGGTAGGACGGAAGGTGGGGGTGGGGAAAGATGAACGGGAGAAGAAGAGAAGAAAAGACTAAGAGAGAGGGATAGGACACGAGACATGTAGGGGGGTAAGGTGAGGAGGAAGTTCCCGGATTATTCATACCTACATGACCCGCCGCCAGACCCAATGCTCCACACTCGGCGCTTACCTGAAAAGAAAAACAAACAGACGTGAATAGAGAGGATGTAATAAATGAAGGGCGAGGTTTATGATCGAGAGATTTAAACGCGAGGGGACTGGCCCGACTGGGAGGTCTAAGGGGGGGGGGGGACACGCGGCAGAGTAAGCTGGCTATGCTGTCCACGCCAACGAGGCATTACCTGTTGGGGCTCCATCCTATGCTTTTTAGTCTATCTATTTGTTTGTCTGTATATCTGTTTAATTTAGGTGTGTGTGTGTGTGTGTGTGTGTGTGTGTGTGTGTGTGTGTGTGTGTGTTTGTGTTTGTTTTGTGTGTGTGTGTGTGTGTGTGTGTGTGTGTGTGTGTGTGTGTGTGTGTGTGTGTGTGTGCGCGCGTGCGTGCGTGCGTGCGTGCGTGCGTGCGTGCGTGCGTGAGGTCCTCATCATCGTTTACTATCAATAATCCAACATACAATTAAAATCATGCCAGCAAAGAAAAAAAAAGAAAAAATGCTAATAACATGAGACATCAACATGAACCGACCACGAAAACGCAAGAACATAGAACGAAGATAATGAAATCGAAACGGGT
This sequence comes from Penaeus monodon, assembly GCF_015228065.2. NCBI lineage: Eukaryota > Metazoa > Arthropoda > Malacostraca > Decapoda > Penaeidae > Penaeus > Penaeus monodon. Next base: position 27,972,186 of record NC_051401.1, on the reverse strand, counting down.
CAAACAGCGGCCCGTAAAACAAACAGTCATACACAAGAATTCGCATACACACATAAGCACACACATCATACACGCACGTCATCCACCCCCACCGCCAGGGCTGTGAAAGGGTCATTAATATACAAGAGAAGGAAAAGAAGAAAGGAAGAGGACGTGGTGGCGTTGGTGGTGCTGGCCAGGAGAAAGACTGAGATGAAGGCAGAGGAGGAGGAGAAAATGAAGAGAGGATAATGAAAACAGCGGCGTAGGGGGAGCATCAGGGCAAGAGGGGACGGAAGACATAAGGGAGGTAATGAAGGAGCGTGAAGGAGTACGACCGGCGCAGAGAGGAGACAGCCGGCGCGAATTTCAACAACATACCATCGATCATTTACGGAAATGCGGCGTAATGACAAAATCACCAACGTCGCCTAAAACTGCAGGCGAACGCAGTCCGGAGGGGGAAAGGGAAAGGGAAGGAAAGGATCAAGGGAGAAGAAGGGCAGCATGGAGGGTAGGGTAGACAAGGGGGAGGGGGGAGGGAAAGGAAGGGCAGAGGGTAGGGTAGGGGATGGAATAGAGAGGGAGAAAATGTAACGAGAGGGGAGAAAGGGGATAAGAAAGTGAATGAGAGCCGAGGCAAGGATAGATGGGAGAGGGAGAGAAGCAAGGCAAGGGTATGGGAGACGAAGAGGGGCAGATGGGATAAAGAGAAAGGGAACGTGAGGGGAGGAAGTGGGAAAGGACCAAGGGAGACGGAAGGCAAGGGGACAGGGTGAGAGAAAAGGTATGGAGAAATGGGAAAGGAAAGCGGGAAGGCAAAGGGAAAGGGAGGAAGGGGAGAAGACAACTGGCGATAAAAGAGGGAGAGAGGGTCAAAAAGGGAAAAGGGAGAGATGGGAGAAGGCAAATGGTAATAAAAGAGGGAGAGAGGATCGAAAAGGGGAGAGGGAGAGAAGGGAGAAAAGAGATAGCTGGCGAGGAGAGACCAAGGCAGGGGAGAACCATGGAGGGAAGGCCAACGGCCAGGGAGAAGCGTGCTTGCCTGCTGCGTGCATGCGTGTTCGCTGCCCATCGGCGGGTGAGTGCGTGCGCCTTCGCAAGGTTCCTTTAGCTGAGCTCAATCAAGGGGAGACAAAGCCGGAACTCGGACGACCCGCAAGCATGCGATCCGGCGATTGACACGCCTTCATAAAGACAACGACGTAACGCCCAGTCCGCCGACGACACCCCCCGTACATGCACGCACGCACGCAAATGTATGTCCAAGTACACACCAAGGCGCACACGGTAAAATACCCACTTAAAAACAGGCAGGTACACACATCTATACATACATAAACTTGCATCCCATCAGACTACCACCTGCGTACAAATAAACCCCGGCGCAGAACAAAGAACCAAGAAATCCCAAGACAAAATAAGGAGGAAATGACGCCACTGTTTTTCTCCAATGATTCAAACACAAGAAGCACACAAGGAAAGGTAAATGAGAAAGTGAAAAAGGACATAAAGAACAATGAGCGCATCCAAGGAAATTCCTATGGCGCTGACTGTGACAGCTGCAGTGATGGCGACATTATGTCATCCTGTATTATGTGATCGTGATGGTAACGATAATGATGGTAGTGGTGGTGGTGGTTGTGGTGGTGAAGATGACGACGGCGGCGATGTAGACTCCCTCCATTCTCAACGCATAGCGACACAAGCACATGATTATTTCAAAATGTAAAAAAGGAGCTTAAACCCCCCCACCCTATCCCCCACCGCTTCCCAACGCCCGAAGTCATAAGACATTCTCGGATATACCTTGGCAATGTGGGCGTATAAACACTGACCGTAAAACACGCTGGATTTGGCGACACGGTTGGGCGTGTGTTGGTGTACAGGGGCGGCGGGGAAGGAGAACGAGAGGGAAGGAGAAACGAAGGAGAAAAACAATGTAAAAGTGGAATTGGTTAGGGGAGGTAGGGGGGGGGGTAATCTGAAAGAAATTGGGAATGGAGGAGCGAAAGATGTATGGAATGGTAGAAATAAAGGGGGGGACGGAAATGGAAGGGGACAG
>NC_051401.1:27942642-27962642 GCF_015228065.2 Penaeus monodon | reverse complement strand
CGTCGCCGCCTTGGACGCTGATGCTTAGGCCGACATACGTAGAGTACCGCCGAAACAGAGAGGCAGGAGGGAAGGGTGAAGGCTGGGAGGAGGCAGGAGGGAATAGAGGATAGAGGATAGACAGAGGATGGATAGAGGAAGGAGGAGGGATGGAGGAACGAAGGAAGGGAGGAGGAGGAGGAGGAGGAGGAGGAGGAGGAGGAGGAGGAGGAGGAGGAGGAGGAGGAGGAGGAGGAGGAGGAGGAGGAGGAGGAGGAGGAGGAGGAGGAGGTGGAGGAGGGAAAAACGGTGGGAAGGTAGGAGGAATGGGGGAATGGATAAGGGAAGGAAGGAGAGGAGGAGGAAAGAACGGGTAAAGGAGAAATGCAGGAAGGCAAGGATAAAGGAGAGGAGGAGGAAGGAAAGGATAAAGGAGAGACGAAGGAAGGAAGGGAAGGATCTAGGGGGAGGTATGGGGAAAAGGAAAGAGGAAAGCAAGGGAGCTAGAAGAGGCAGAAGGAAGGGAGGAGGAAGGCCACACTCCATCCTTCCTCGCCTCTCCGAATGGCACTCTGGAGGCTTATCACTGGCACTCTGACTCTGAGTGGCCGTCATCTCGTGGGGACGGGGCGGCGCTTCGAGTATTACTTATAATAAAGAAAGCGAGTTACGTGCCTGCCCACACAGCTGGCAAGGGTGCGGGTGGGGGCACGGAGAAGGTGATTGGGTGGGGGCACGGAGTAGGCGCTGGGTGAGGGTAGGGAGTAGGTGAGATGGGGCCTGGAGCAGGTGAGGGGATGGGGCCTGGAGCAGGTGAGGGGATGGGGCCTGGAGCAGGTGAGGGGATGGGGCCTGGAGCAGGTGAGGGGATGGGGCCTGGAGCAGGTGAGGGTGCAGGGCGGAGGGGAAGAGAAGGATGAGCAAAAGGAAGGAGAAATATATAGAGAAATGGGGCGAGAAAACAAAGTGGTAATGGAAATAACGACAGTAACTGGTGAATGATAAGAAATGGGCAAAAGAAAAAGAAAATAAGATGGATAACTGTAGCACAGCCAAAATATTCCAAGAGATATATAGGGAGGTAATAATGAAAAAAGAGGTATGCCTAACGAAAAAATAAGAGGCAAAAAAGGTAAAGAGAAAGAGAATACATGAGGAAAAGTGAAGAAAAGGAAAATAATAAATCGGAAAAGAGGAAGTAAGACGCTGAAAATAAGGAGAGGGGTAAGGAGAGCTGAAAGTACGGATGCGGTAAATGGTTCGTCCTTCGGGGTAAAAAGCAGGGCCCGCGACAAGTCGTGTGGGTGCGGCCGCGAGATCCGGACGCCGCGACGCAGTGGGGGTCCGGGGCTGCGATGCTGTGCCGCAGCAATCCCCAAGCTGTGGCAGCGGTACGGTGGTTTGATGCTGACCTGGGCTTTAGCGCTGCATTTTACTGTATTTTGGGTCTTGGTTGGGCTGTGACAATCTGTAAAAGCACCTCGCAACCTTAGATCTCAATAACACCGGAGCAAGGCCTGTAAAAATATGAGCATTGGGCCATGGTGGTGTATCATGACACTGTTGTAGCACCGTATCCTAACAGTGAATCGAAACACAGCAGCCCTTGTTTGACAGCGCTGTACTGCTGAGGCGAGTGAGCCCTGCGCCTGGGCGGGGCACGGCATCGCTGTCGTCGACTTGCGGTTACGGTCAGGGCGTCATCCACACGCTCAATGATGTAAATTGCTTCAAATTTATCATCATAAAAGGGGGGTTGGGTGGGATGGAGAGATGCCAGGAGGAGCAGGAGGAGGAGGAGGAGGAGGAGGAGGAGGAGGAGGAGGAGGAGGAGGAGGAGGAGGAGGAAGAAGAGGAGGGCGAGGAGAGAGAGGAGGGGAGGAGGAGGAGGGGAGGAGGAGGAGGAGGAGGAGGAGGAGGAGGAGGAGGAGGAGGAGGAGGAGAAGGAGGGGGAGGAGGAGGAGGAGGAGGAGGAGGAGGAGGAGGAGGAGGAGGAGGAGGAGGAGGAGGAGGAGGAGGAGGAGGAGGGGGCAAGAGGAGGAAGGGAAGCAGGTGCAGGAGGGGGAGCAGGAGGAGAAGAGGGAGCTGGAGGGGCAGAAGGGGGAGGAACGGGCGGGCGCCGGGAAATAATGCGGGCAAACTCGAAAAAAGTAAACAGACGCACGTGTTCCAAATTAAGAACACGCTGAAAGACGCACAAAAAAAGTCATGGACTTTAAACAATTACGCAACATCCTATCTTCATCGCTCCCGCTCTGCACACGTGACTGCATCCTTGTCGGCACTCGCATGCCTATCCTCGCATGCCTATCCTCGCATCCCTCTGTCCGTCTTCATTTCTGCCCTTGATTCTCTATTCTCCCTTACCCGCTTTCTCCTCTTCTATCTGGCTGCTGGCAGTTTGAAATGTTCTATTTATGCAATATAATTTTATAACAACAAAAATAATAATCATTACCATCAACATTACCTTCACTAGCATTAATACTGTCGTTGCTGCTGTTATTAGTTTCACCACCATCATTCCCGTGTCTCAATACGATTATGCTTCTCTTTCCTACTTGCGTCTTTCCTCACTATCTATTTCTCTCTAATTTCTTTTTTCTCTCTCTCTTCTCCCTCCCTCTCACCCTCTACCTTCACCCCCGTCTTTCTTTTCTCCATCATCTCCCTCCCAATACCTCCCATTACCCACCTCCCCGCCCACGCCCAATATGTACAAAATACACGTCTCGCTTTCATCGCTCTCGAGTGGTGGAGAAACTCGATCCCGCGGCATAAATGGGCGTTTGCAGCGGACGGGCACCGCGCTCACGTCAACGCGGCCAGCTTTTCTAAAGGCGCGGAGGTGGTTGTGGTGGTTGAGCTGGTAGAAATGGAGTGGTAGTGGTAGTAGGAATGTGGTAGTGGTGGTAAGGACGTGGTGATGGTGATGGTAGTATTGTGGTGGTAACGGTGGTAGGAGTGGTCATACTGTAAAAGTTAGTGGACGGTGTATAGTGCAAGGAGGGTAGTGGTCGTATGTAGCGGTAGTAATGGGGGTGGTTGGAGTGTGATGGCAGTGATGGGCACTGTGGTGAGAGTATGATGGTAGTGGTTGTGGTAGGGCGTGATAATAGTAATGGTGGGTGGGGCAGTTGTGGTAGAAGCGGATGTGGTGATCATGGGACAATGGCAGTGATGGTTGCTGTGGTACGCGAGTGACAGTAATAGTGACACTGTAATGGTGGTGGTGGTAAATGATGTATGGTAGTAGCAGTGATGATTGTGGTGGTAACAGTACAATAATGCAATGGTGGTAGTAGTTGCATAGTACTAGTAATAGGGTGTAGTGTTTATTGTGATAGAAGTATGGCTGTATCTAGCGTGCGGAAGAGTCATTGAAGCTACATGGAAACTACACTGAAGCTACGCATTGCCTGGTGTCGCCAAAGGGTGTGAGCGGAGCGGATGTGTTCCTTCTCGACAGTTAAGAGTGATGGATGAAGCGCTCAATCTCCCGTTACGACCTTGTCACCTCGTCACCTCGTCAGCCTCGCGCAAGACGTTGTTACAGCGGCGGCGAGCTTTCAACGCGCAGGTGCCGAGCCTTATAAAAAGAAAAGGTCATGCTTCACTAAATAAACCTATTCTTCAATTGGTCAATAAACCTTCGTTACAAAAGGGTAGGAGAGAAAGCGATACGGTCAAAAACCGCCAAGGACACCAGACACGCGATCCCCAACAGACGTCCCTGAGGGCGTCGCAAGGCCCGGGGGTAAGAGTCGACGGCAGTACGGCAGCGACGGCCAGGTGAGGCGAAGCCGGCGCGCTGTGTAAACAACGGCACAAGGTGCGCCCCCCTAAGCCTTGATGCTCCCGAAGCCCTCCATGGCCCGTGCCAGGACCCAGCGGCCGCCGAGATCACACGCACACACCTACCGTAATTACGTCACACACTCGGAGTGGGGGGAGGGGGTCGCATATCCAAGGTAACTCAAAGCTTCTGTTAGGCCGCCGAACCCCGACGGAATACCATGTTTTTTTTCAGCAAGTATTCTTATTTACACAGAACAAAATGAGTAATAACGAACGGCGCGACACAGCTCCACGAGCCGTGACGAGCCACAGCCTTGCAAACGACACCCGCAGCTTTTCGCTCGTCAAAATATAAGCGTTTGGCCAGCTCACTGTCCGCAGCCAACGACTCTCCCGTCCACCGCAAGCCGGACAGGGGACGGGCCGCAAGGAGAGTCGCACAGTGACTCTCCAGCGCCACAGCACCCGGAGAGCGAACATGCAAAGACGAGAGAATTCGGGCCGATTTTATTACACCGCTCGCTGCTCTTCCACAAATGTTCATGACGACATGAGCGCGCTATTCGTCGCATCGCATCTCACTGCCTTTTCACTTCTTCCCGTAAGCTCATTCTCGTCTCTTTATATATTCATAGCATTACACATCAAAATATCAACATGATATTTTGACATGAAAACATTTCACAAAACTAATATAAAACATAAAACACGTAATAATATTATAAAGCCACCCACCTAATAACACAGAAATGGAAAAATTGACTGAAATGTAAAGCTTCATCTCAAAACAATTTCTGTAGAATAAAAATTAAATACCTTGTCTTTGATTCGTTTCGATTATTTCTGAAGATATTGGTTTAATCCAAACGCGCCAAATATATCCCTTGCCCTGAGAAATCATTATATATTTCTCATTCGTAACTTTTCTACAATGATGAGAATTATTGGATTATGGAGACACTGGAATTGACTATTCTATTGTTATTGATACTAACGAATACATAGCTCTCTGCTTAAAAACATTCTGTTTATAATCAAACAGAAAATTTACACGTCAAAAAAAAACGAACAAAATCAACAAACAAACAAAGAATACAAACTTGAAGTATTCATCAGAAAACAACAACAAGAGTTCCCACCCCTTGGCTGCGGCAACTGCGGCAACCCTCGCCATTACTGCGGCAACCCAAGCTCGACGCTCCAACGGTCCCGAAGGCGGCGGGACCACACGGCCACGGCGAGAAACACACGGCAGGGGATGGGGAAACTTACGAACCTACAGAGAAGAGGGGAAGACGGAAGCGGTGGAGGAAGAGGGATTAGGGATGGATGGGAAAGAAAGGGAAAGAGGAAAACTGATAAGGAGGAAAGCAAGGCGTAAGGAAGATTTGTAAAAAGAGAGATGAGACTGATGGAAGAGGCAGTGGTGAGGGCGAGAAATGAGAGAATGGAAAGGAGGACTGGAAAGGCGGGAAGGGGGAGAGAGAGGGCGGGAATAGGGCGAAGGGAGAGTGGAGAAAATACAGAGGCCAGGAAAGGGAACAGGAAGAGAGAAACAGAGTGCGAATAAAAACTAAGAAAAAAAACGAGTTTAATTATGTTTTATAACAATGGGAAACCCCGTCGCCTGTCACAACTACTTCGTTTAACCTCCTCCTAATAAACAGCATTACCTCTTTCCTCTTTATTTCGTAATTCCCGTTTCCTTTTCCTCAATCCCTCTTATCCCCTTCTCTGTCGACCCTTTAATCATTGTCTTCCTCCCTTCTTCTCTATCTCCCTTCAGTCTTATTTTCCTCCTCTCCCTGCCTCCTTGTCCAATGATCCCCTTCCTTCTACATTCCTCTTCCCTCCCCCCCCCCCCCCCCCTTCCCCCCCCCCCCCCCCCCCTCCTAGCCCCCCCCGCCCCCAAGGGACAAGAAGCCGCGCACCGGGCGTGACGTGCCTTTCTGCGGCACCGAGGGGAAGATAAGGTTGGAGGACGTCGAGGAATGCAATTCCGTCCCCCTTCGAGGGAGGGAAAAACTAACTTGCACAAACTCGAGGACGAGGCCGCACTCCACACGGCGAGGCGGTAATACGGAAGCTCTGGAAGTTCTGCATGGCTAATAATGAAGCTGCGTCCTCTGCAACCCGTTCCATTCCATTTCAGGTTTGGACATTTTACTCTATTCCATCCTATTCCTTTTGAGTCGATTTAATTTCACTGCTATCCAATCGCCTACGTTTTTTCCTCCCCCCCCCCACTTTCCCTTTCCTTCCCCTTAGCACCCTTTGCCTTCCTTCCCATCCCTCTCCCACCTATCCTACCTTGCCTCCACTCCCACCCCCACCTATCCTTCTCTCTACCTCTCCCCCCTATTCTTCCTCCACCATCCCATCCATCACCCCCTCCTACTTTCCTCCTACTTTTTGAGTCCCGAAAACCCAAACGAGCCCCGACAACGGCCGATCTCGAGCGCCGACCGACGAGGAAGTGAGCGCTGACAACAATGAGGATCCAGCGGAAACCGGCACTACGCAGAGAACGCCTTGGGAACATTCGACTTCCCGGGACGAGGCCGACATACGGGGAGACAGGAGAGCGGGTTGGAAAGAGGAGGGAGAAGGAAAGGGAGGTGGAAAGGCAGGGAGGGAGGGAGGTGGAAAGGCAGGGAGGGAGGGAGGGAGGGAGGGAGGGAGGGAGGGAGGGAGGGAAGGGAAGAGAGAGAGAGAGGGGAGAGAGAGAGAGAGAGGAGAGAGAGAGAGGGAGAGAGAGAGAGAGAGAGAGAGAGGAGAGAGAGAGAGGAGAGGGAGAAGAGAGGAGAGAGAGAGAGGAGAGAGAGAGAGAGAGGAGGAGAGGGAGAGAGGAGAGGGAGGAGGAGGAAAGAGAGAGAGAAGAAGAGAGAGGAGGAGAGAGAGAGAGAGAAAGAGGGGAGGGGAAGGGAGAGAGGGGAGCGGGAGAGAGAAGAGAGGGGGAGAGAGAGAGAGAGAGAGAGAGAGAGAGAGAGAGAGAGAGAGAGAGAGAGAGAAGATGGAGAGAGGAGAGAGAGAGAGGAGAAGAGAGAGAGAGAAAGAGAGAGAGAGAAGAGAGAAAAGAGAGAGGGAGGGAGAGAGAAGAGATGAGAGAGAGAGAGAGAGAGAGAGAGAGAGAGGAGAGAGAAAGACGAGAGAGAGAGAGAGAGAGAAGAGAGAGAGAGAGAGAGAGAGAGAGATAGAGAGAAAGAGAGAGAGAGAGAGGAAGAGAAGAGAGCGAGAGAGGAGAGAGAGAGAGAGAGAGAGAGAGCGACGAGAGAGAAAGAGAGAGAGAGAGAGAGAGAGAGAGGGAGAGAGAGAGAGAGAGAAGAGAGAGATGCAGAGAGAGAGAGAGAGAGAGAGAGAGAGAGAGAGAGAGAGAGAGAGAGACGGAGAAAGAGAGGAAAGAGAGAAAGAGAGAGAGAGAGAGAGAGAGAGAGAGAGAGAGAGAGAGAGAGAGAGAGAGAGAGAGAGAGAGAGAGAGAGAGAATAATGTTCCTTTTATACTTTGTTCATCCTGTGCTAATATCTCTTATGTGTCCATCCATGTTCAGCACCGCCCACCTTCCATTAATTATGTCCAAGCCTTCTCCTCTCCACATTCCTTCCCTTTTCTATCCGCCCGATCCCATTTTCTTTCCCCTTCCCCTTCCCCTCTTCTGCCTGCCCCACCTACCCCCTCCCGTGCAAACAGGCGTTCCCGGTGCCCCCAACCGCATCCGGAGGTGCAGAGGGAGGCCATAGTAAGACCCACGACCTTAGCCAACCCCTCCTCCTCTTCCCCTCAGTTCCTACTTCCTCCGAGGGGAGAGACATGAATGCAGGTGTTGAGTAAGTGGAATAAAGAAAGCAGAAAGATAGGTAACAGGGACAGTGGCAGAGAAGGAGAGATAGGAAGTAACACTGAGGTGAAAGAGGGAAAAGAAATATAATTGTGAACAAATTCACGAATGTAAAAACTAAGTACACGCGCAATAAATCAAACGATAATAAAAAATAAGAGGACCAGGAAGTAGGGGTGTGAGAACATGAGCAGCGAGCCGAGATGGGACAATCACACACTCACTCTCGCACCGAAAAAACAGTTCCGATACCCAAAGCCCACACAAGGCGGTGCCAAGCCAGTGCATAGACAGTGCCAACAGTACCCTACAGCCTACGGCACACACGAAAAAACCGCGATCGACTGAGGCGTAACGACCGTGACGACAGCGAGAACGATGTGACGAAACGTGGCACATCATGACGTGAAGTGACGGCCATCGTGACTCGTACAAGAAAACAAATCACCACAGTCGCCAGGGCCCCGCGAGCGAGTTGCACAAGTTGACACGGCGCGTGCTGCTGCCTTGCAAGTCGAGGCAAGTTCCGGCATGGACATGGCGTGATTTTGTCTGAGAAGACGCGAAGAATGCACAGAATAGAGACCGTTTCGGGAGACGGAAAACGTACAAGGCCTACTCTATACAACAGCTGTATAGAGGAAAGGCAGAGGAAACTAATAGCAGTTCTTTTATCTCATTGACTCTCAGTCTCATCTCTATACTTTTACTTTTTCTTTTCCTCTAATTTAATGAATTCTACCTTTCCTCCTTCAAATTCGACGAAGAAAGAAGAGAAGTAAAGAAAAAAATACGAAGAGAGAAGAGCAGACGTGAGAAGGGAGAAGGAATGATAATGGGGGGAAGAAATTTGGAGAGATGAGAACGAAAATTATAAAGAAAACAAGGATAAAAAGACAAAAGCGGAATAAAAACTTAGAGTCAATGAAAAACATAAAAGAAGAGGATAGATGACGAGGAGAAGAGTCGGGCCGAAGTTCGGAGCAGGGAGTCTGCATCAGATGTCCAGGGGACTCGTTAGCGCGGCCGTGAAGTGGATGCGGAGTGGAAGCGGTGAGCTGCGGCGGCGGCGGCGTGTAGGAACGCGTACTATGTTGCATCGCCCGTGTGGATCGGTCGCCTCGGCCGCCGCACCCATACAACTGCCACCTAGCGCTCCCACTGCAATACTGCAACATCCTAAAACTCGTTAGAAACCCTATCGCTCTACCTTTATGCTTATATATCTCTTTATTATTTATGTATATATAATGTATGTATATATAATGTATATACACATATGATTTTTTTTTTTTTTTTTTTTTTACGGTAGGTTCATGTTTGAGCCGCCGTGGTCACAGCATGATACTTAATTGTAGTTTTCATGTATATATACATATACATATATATGTATGTATAATATACATATATATACACATATGACTATACATGTATATATATATACATATACATATGAGAACATATATATGTACGTATACATACATATGTATATAATATATATGTATACATATGTGTATATATGTAAATATACATTTATATGTATAAATATATATAAACATATGTCTGTGTGTGGTGTGTGGTGTGGTGTGGTGTGGCGTGGTGTGGTGTGGTGTGGTGTGGTGTGGTGTGGTGTGGTGTAGTGTAGTGTAGTGTAGTGTAGTGTAGTGTAGTGTAGTGTAGTGTAGTGTAGTGTAGTGTAGTGTAGTGTAGTGTGGTGTGGTGTGGTGTGGTGTGTGTGTGTGTGTGTGTGTGTGTGTATGTGTGTGTGTGTGTGTGTGTGTGTGTGTGTGTGTGTGTGTGTGTGTGTGTGTGTGTGTGTGTGTGTGTGTATACATACATATATATATATATATATATATATATATATATATATATATATATATATATAAATATATATATATGTGTGTGTGTGTGTGTGTGTGTGTGTGTGTGTGTGTGTGTGTGTGTGTGTGTGTGTGTGTGTGTGTGTGTGTGTGTGTGTATGCATATATACATACATATCTATCTATCTATCTATCTATCTATCTATCTATCTATCTATCTCTCTCTCTCTCTCTATGTGTGTGTGTGTGTGTGTGGTGTGTGTGTGTGTGTGTGTGTGTGTGTGTGTGTGTGTGTGTGTGTGTGTGTGTGTGTGTGTGTGTGTGTATGTGTGTGTGTGCGCTCGCGCGTATACATGTATACACACACACACACACACACACACACACACACACACACACACACACACACACACACACACACACACACACACACACACATATATATATATATATATATATATATATATATATATATATATATATATATATATATAAATATATATATATATATATATATATATATATATATATATATATGTGTGTGTGTGTGTGTGTGTGTGTGTGTGTGTGTGTGTGTGTGTGTGTGTGTGTGTATGTGCGTGTGCGTGTGTGTATGTGCGTGTATGTGCACATATATGTATTAATATACATACATACATTTAAATATATACATATATAAACACATGTATACATATATGTGTTTATAAACACACACACGTGTGTGTTTATATATACATCACTGCTACCATCCTTCTGTATCTCTCTCTACATTCATTTCCATTTCACTCCATTCTTTCCTCGACCTCTTATCTCCTTCCATTTCCGTTGCTCCCGCCCCATCCCAATTACCGTCATTAAGTTATCTCTCTACACGCAAGCTACTCTAAGATAGAAGAAAACAGTAAATGGGAAATAACTAAATATTTAGAAAGAAAAAAGCGCCAAACGACTCTAATGGACCAGCGCGTACCTGGCTTCTCCCCGCTCCGCTCAACTCGACCTGGCTCACCTCCACCCAATCACGGCAGCCGCCACCCCAATCACCTCTTTACTGAGCGGCGCAATAATCGCAGGCGCCCAGAGAGCTGTGGCAAGACTTAACATTGGCAACCTCAACCCCACCTTTCCTACACCCTTGTCACTTCAGTAGTGATACTGTCAGTCCACCTCTTATCACTTATGTTATCACACTCATTATTAATTACAATCATCGTCATATTTTCCATTCTCTTTCTTTCATATTTATCGTTCTCGTCCCTAATCCTCCTCTTTTTCGTCAACACTAATCGGGCATTACTAAAATGAAAGACTCATGGTCATTAAACCTGTCACTAAAATAAAAATGAGCATCATCATTATTTACTGAAGAAAACGTGATCATAATCAGGCTATCTCCACCACGCAATAACTATCATCCTGAGTGCATAGCCACCCTGACGCGATCACCATTTCTATCCCGTTCACTTGTTCCCTCATCACCACCCTCTGACCCCTCTGTCACCCTCCTCTTGATATGCTAAGGGCGGTTATTCCCAGTCAAGTTCTACAACCCATCATCACGGGTTTCAAAAGGGATCACTATACAAATATTCGAATATAAAGAAATTAAATAATTAAACTGAAAGAGAACCGGCCATGACCGTAAGCGTCCCAGGCCATAGCCGGGTGTCCTGCATCACGCCCTCCAGTCAGTCATGAGCAGAGTGCGAGTGTATCCTCGTGTTTGACTTCTTGCTCAGTTAAAGCTTGCCGGTTAAGGTTACTACAGACTGGAACATGATTTCACATTTTACTGTGCACTAATTATACAGTACTTTTTTGTATGCTCGCGTGCGTGTATTTGTGTGGTCGCGCGTGGGCGTCCTGAGAGTTTCAGGGCTCCTCCAATGTGTGTAAGCTGGGCATTCTGCTTTACGATCTTACTTTTATCAACGTCACCATCCTACTCCCGCTAATATATTCCGCTCATCACCATCCCCCAAGATCTTCGTCTCTTTACTATTACCCTACCCCTGCACCATCACCAGACACCATCCCTATCAGGTCATTATCTAATCACCATCACCGCATCATCACATCATTACCGCGTCATCACCACCGCCTTGATGACCCGACTCTCCACCTGATGACGCAACATCATCAGCTTAACATTTTAAATCGGCTGGATGAGATTCCTGTCACGTAACGTTGCTTTTCATCAGTTTTTCTTTTTATATCTTCCCTTCACCTCCCCAGCCCGCTCCCTTCTCTCCCTCTCTCTCTCTCTCTCTCTCTCTCTCTCTCTCTCTCTCTCTCTCTCTCTCTCTCTCTCTCTCTCTCTCTCTCTCTCTCTCTCTCTCTCTCTCTCTTTCTCTCTCTCTCTCTCTCTCCCTTCCTTTCATCATTACCCGTTAGAAGATTCCCTCCCTTACCCTCCTCCTCGACCTTTTGCCCGCAGTTAGGGGGGTAGCTGAGTGTGGTGATGAGGGAGAGGGAGGAGGAGAGAGAGGGGGAGGGGGGAAGAGATGAGGGGTAGTGAGAGCTAGCTGGAGATGGATAGGAGGGGGAGGGAGAGGGAGGAAAAGATAGAGGGAGTGGGAGGGGACATGGAGCTGAAGGAGTGGGAGGAGAAGGGGAGCTGAAGAGGCAGTGGGAGAGGGAGGGGGGAATCGACTCACACCTGTGTCCCCAAGTCAACTAACCTCGTCGCTGCAAACATCCTCCGCTTATCGCAATGCAAACAAATCGTCGAGGAAGTACAGTGTATAAAGTCAATATTTTTTAACACAAACACACAGGGAGAGGGAGGGAAGGAAGTAAGTTGGGAGGGGAGGGAGGGAAGGAGGGAGGGAAGAAGGGAGGAAGGAAGGGGGAGGGGGGAGGGAGGATGGATGGATGGATGGATGGATGGATGGATGGATGGATGGATGGATGGATGGATGGATGGATGGATGGATGGATGGAGGGAGGGAGGGGGAAGGAAGAAAGGAAGGAAGGAGGGAGGGAGGGGAAAAGAAGGAAGGAGAGAGGGCGGGATGGGGAAGGAAGGATGGAGGGAGAGAGGGAAGGAGGGAGGGAGGAGAGAGAGAGAGAGAGAGAGAGAGAGAGAGAGAGAGAGAGAGAGAGAGAGAGAGAGAGAGAGGGAGGGTACAAGATGAGGGGTAAATAAATATGATCGCCAAGAGCAGACATGTCCACAGACAATTGCACGTCCATCTGCACAATCCAGAGGTCGGAGGCGGCTGCAAATAACGCATAGACGGATCACATGGAAATAAAAAAACAAAAAGCTAAGGAAAGAGACGCTTAGAAAAACTGTTCTGAATAACGTGTGAAAAAAAACTGATCGCGCCAACGTCGTGCTTCCACTTCCTCTCTCCCCCCCCTCTCTCTCGCCTTCCACTCGCCCTTTTATTATCAAGCTCTTACCTTTATTTTCTCCGCCTAACCTACCCTTGCCCCACCCATCTACGCCCTGGCCCTCCTCGCTCTTCCACCCCAAAACCGTCCCCACGTCTGTCCCCCCCACCCACACCTTCGCATTCTCCCGCCCATCCCACCCACTCATTCGCCCTCCCTGCCAATCCCTTCCATCCACATATGCGTCACTTCTCACACCCATCCTTTCTGCCCACGCCTTCGCCACCTATAAACGCCCGAAGACTTTTGCCCCGCGCCACCGCCGCCCGCCCTCGCGTTCCGCCACCGCCGCCCGCCCTCGCGTTCCGCCACCGCCGCCCGCCCTCGCGTTCCGCCACCGCCGCCCGCCCTCGCGTTCCGCCACCGCCGCCCGCCCTCGCGTCCCCACCGCCGCCCGCCCTGCGTTCCGCCACCGCCGCCCGCCCTCGCGTTCCGCCACCGCCGCCCGCCCTCGCGCCCTCCACACCGCCCGCAATCCGACTTCAAACACGGCACTTTATCTCTGCCAAAATGACGTTACTAATGCCGCTAACCTCTCTCGACCTCGCCCCTCCTCTTAAGTAATTATCTCCCTCAACGGTTTCAACTCTTAATTTGATCATACTTTATGACTGATCTACTCTACGCAACGTTTGCGCGTCTGTGTGTGTGTGTGTGTGTGTGTGTGTGTGTGTGTGTGTGTGTGTGTGTGTGTGTGTGTGGTGTGTGTGACTGTGCTGTGTGTGTGGTGACTGTGTGTGGTGGTGGTGTGTGTGTGTGTGTGTGTGTGTGTGTGTGTTGTGTGTGTGGTGTGTGGTGTGTGTGTGACTGTGTGACTGTGTGTGTGGTGTGTGTGACTGTGTGTGTGTGTGTGTTGTGTGTTGTGTGATGTGTGTGTGTGTGTGTGTGTGTGTGTGTGTGGTGTGTGTGTGTGTGACTGTGTGTGTGTGTGGACTGTGTGTGTGTGTGCTGTGTTGTGTGTGATGGTGTGTGTGTGCTGTGTGTGTGTGTGTGTGTGTGTGTGTGTGTGTGTGTGTGTACTTGTGTGTGTGTGTGTGTGTGTGTGTGTGTGTGTGTGTGTGTGTGTGTGTGTGTGTGTGTGTGTGTGCGTGTGCGTGCGTGTGCGTGTGCGTGTGCGTGTGTCTACGAGTGTGAGTGTCTGCGTGCGTATATGGGTACGTTGATTAGCTCGAGTGATTGGTTGTAATTACGGCTTTAGATGTGCAGGAGCAAAACGGAAAGGATCGATGTGCCCGAGGATCAATATAAAGCCGTCACCGCCACCCATGGCCTTTAAAAATCTGAATCTATACTGTCTACGCTATAGTGGAGGGAGGGAGGCGGAAAGTATACCTACTCCATGGCCCAACAGAGTGACCTTAACCACGGGATGTTGGTAATGCATGCTAATAAGCAGAAAATGTAATCAAGCGAGAAGGAAAGGGGGAGATCGAATGAACGAGATAAGAGATAAGTGAATGTGAAAAAAGGGCCGAGTCGTGCACGTCACACGTATGGATAATGGCTGTGACACGTGAAGGACTGAGGTGGGGGGGGGGTAAAATGGAGGAAGAAGGAGAGGGGAATGCAGGGGAGAGGGAGGAGGCAGGCAGAGGGAGGCGGGGGAGCCAGCCGGTAGGGAAATGGGGGATCTTTTTGGGGAGGGAAGAGGAGGGGGAGGGGTGCAGTCTTGGGAGGGGAGGGAAAGCCAATAGGAGAAGGGGGCTAAATAAAGGGGGGGGGGGAGAGAAGGAGCCGGTTCAAGGGTGGAAGAGGGAACCAGTGAGAGAGACAGGAAAGGGAGAACCTGTCGGAAGGTGGAGGAAGCCTGTTGGAGGGGGATATAGGGGGGAAGAGGAGACAGTCGGAGAGAGAGGGGTAGGGGAGACAGTTGGAGGGGGAGGAGAGGTACTTGGAGAGGGAGGGAGGCAGTTGGAGGGGGAGGGAGGCAGTTGGAGGGGGAGGGAGGCAGTTGGAGGGGGAGGGAGGCAGTTGGAGAGGGAGGGAGGCAGTTGGAGGGGAGGGAGGCAGTTGGAGGGGGGGAGAGGCAGTGGAGAGGGAGGGAGGCAGTTGGAGGGGGAGGGAGGCAGTTGGAGAGGGAGGGAGGCAGTTGGAGGGGGAGGGAGACAGTTGGAGGGGGAGGAGAGGTACTTGGAGGGGGAGGGAGGCAGTTGGAGGGGGAGGGAGGCAGTTGGAGGGGGAGGGAGGTACTTGGAGAGGGAGGGAGGCAGTTGGAGGGGGAGGGAGGCAGTTGGAGAGGGAGGGAGGCAGTTGGAGGGGGAGGGAGGCAGTTGGAGGGGGAGGGAGAGGTACTTGTAGAGGGAGGGAGGCAGTTGGAGGGGGAGGGAGGCAGTTGGAGGGGGAGGGAGGCAGTTGGAGGGGGAGGGAGGCAGTTGGAGGGGGAGGGAGGCAGTTGGAGGGGGAGGGAGGCAGTTGGAGGGGGAGGGAGGCAGTTGGAGGGGGAGGGAGGTACTTGGAGGGGGAGGGAGGCAGTTGGAGGGGGAGGGAGGCAGTTGGAGGGGGAGGGAGGCAGTTGGAGGGGGAGGGAGGCAGTTGGAGGGGGAGGGAGGCAATTGGAGGGGGAGGGAGGCAGTTGGAGGGGGAGGGAGGCAGTTGGAGGGGGAGGGAGGCAGTTGGAGGGGGAGGGAGGCAGTTGGAGGGGGAGGGAGGCAGTTGGAGGGGGAGGGAGGCAGTTGGAGGGGGAGGGAGGCAATTGGAGGGGGAGGGAGGCAGTTGGAGAGGGAGGGAGGCAGTTGGAGGTGGAGGAGAGGCAGACGGAGAGAGGCAATGGGAGGTGTTTGGGGGTCAGAGGGAGGAGGAGGGTGCGAGCAGGGACGTGATCCTCTCGAGATTAGCTAAGGGTGAGAGGCTCATGTACAGGGTGAGCAACTTAGGGTGTGTCATAGGCGTGAAGCCTCGTGATACTGAGTGTTAGAGTGAAGAATGACACGCGGTTTAGCGCACCGCGACAGACGATTCTGAAGTGAGTGCGAAGGCCAAGGATGGCATGAACAACGCCCACCGAAATGAAATTGTCGATGAATGTATTATCCAAGGTCAACACCTCGATATTATCCACGACCATGAGTGAGACAGCCAAATATCCCAGAGCCCGAGTGACGAATCCATCTGGCGCTGCGGGTAAAGCAACACCAGTTGTCTCTTCGTTCCTGACACCTGACGCCGTGAACAGCACCTGCAGCGATGGCCAAGGTGCACCGCGTCCTTCCACCGGACTCATCGGCGCTCGCATTTGGCTTGATAACTGCTCTCTACAGATAAAACGCGGACGGAGGCGCGTGTAATAATCACATGCTGTATATATATACAAATATACAATATATACATATAAATAAATATATATATATATATATATATATATATATATATATATATATATATATATATATATATAAAATATGTAATATGCATAAAAAATATACGTTTTTTTATTTACCTGTTGCCACAAGCTGTGGTACCGCACAGAAGAGCTAATTCGCAGAACCTTAAATGAGAGAAACGCGCCTCCGCATTAACGGCAGGCAGTGCGACCAAACAGTCAACTGAATCGTGCCCAGAATGTGCCGCGACGCCCTTCTTACACAGCCAGACGCGCGTGGGCCCATGCAAGGGGGAGGGAGAGAGGGGGTAACAGGTAGGGTACGTACGATGGGTCACGGCCAAGCACACAGGTACTACGGGCAGGGAGGGGGGGGGAGGACATTGGCAGGTGGAGGAAGGAGAAGCCCAGAGATACTATACCCCCACCCCCTCCACACACGCGCACACAACAACCACCGACCAGAGGTGTACGGGCGCATGGGCGGTGGGGAGTTGGGTGGGGGGACTCGGCGACAGGGAGTCGGGTGGAGGCGTAGGGGAGGTGGGCAGAGAGGGCGTAGGGGAGGTGGGCAGAGAGGGCGGTGGGACTGTGGCAAAGGAAGGGGGCAGGGGGCACCTTTACCACGGCCTTGACATTCCTTCGCACGGCCTCTTACCGTCACTACCGAGACTGCTTCCTCCCTCCTCCTCTTCTCCTCCTGCTCCTCCTTCCCTCCTCGCCATCACCTTCTCCCTCCCTTTTCTGCTCTTGTTTTTTCTTCTCTTTTGGGTTTCTTCTCCTCTTGCTCTTCCTTTCTCTCCTCCCAGCTTCGCTTTATGCCTCCCTTGCCTTTCTCCTAGCTTCTCCTCCTCCAAATCTCTCTCTTACATTAGAATCTAACAACACGATTTACTCTCCACTGATACTCCCGTTCCCCTTCTGATCCCTCACACGCGTACTACGACAGTCTATATAACGTATTCCAAGACATGCTTGGCCGCAACGCCGTGGGTGTAGCCTTGGCCGGCGTCGAGCGCAGCCTTGGACCTTCGTCGTTCTGCCAGTGCCGATCAAATCTGACTTTTCGTTGTAATTTCTGTTCAAGTATTTAACGTGGTTTCAAGTGGGAATTCGCTCGGATATCCATCATTGCGTTTTATATCTACAATGGATAAAATATAAATATTTAGTTTTGCAAGTTACAGCTTTTATTTCGAAGATATTCGAACGTTCAGTATTGTATTGTTTTTATTCAGCATTACGATAATACGAATGACTGCATCAAAGTGTTCACCTTTATCATGCCTTTCGTGAATACAGCCATGCACGTAGCAATGTACGTCATTCACCGTAATATAACCGCCATAATCCCTGACAGTTCTACGTGTTCATGCTTGCTTCGGGAAACAAGAAAAGGGAGAGAAAAAAATAAAAAGAACAACGAGTAATAATAAACAAATAGACAAATAAATAAATAAATAAAAATATGTGTGTATTACATATAGGACGGAAGGGAGGGAGGGAGGGAGGGAGAGAAAGAGAAAAAGAGAGAAAGAGAGGGAAAGGGAGAAAGAGAGGGAAAGAGAGAGAGAGAGAGAGAGAGAGAGAGAGAGAGAGAGAGAGAGAGAGAGAGAGAGAGAGAGAGAGAGAGAGACACACACACACACACACACACACACACACACACACACACACACACACACACATATATACGTATACACATACGTCTATTTATACATATGTATATATACATACGTATACATATTCATACATGCATATGCGTATACATGGGCCTGTATATACATATACAAATAAAAATCTCCGCAAATCATGAAAAAAATAACACGAAAAATTCCCCTCGTCGAACTGGAATCAAGAATGACGTCACCCGCGCCTGGACATCGCGCGGAGGAGTCCAGGTAGTCAGTCCGTAACTTTCTCCTCCCAGCCCCTCCCCTCCATGTCCCTTCTCCCTCCCTCCGTTCTGTTCCCGATGCCACTCCCTTCTCGGGGTCGCCGCCTGTGACCTTGTGCCACATTCAGCAAGCCCACCTGTCCCCCCCCCCTTCCATCGCCTTCGTGACCCCTTGCCTACGTCCCTATTTCTTACCCTCCCTCCTTCCTCTCTTCGCCTCTCTAGCCATACTTATTTTCTAGCTTTCTTTCTTTGTGACTCTCCTTTTTCCGTATGTCTTCTTATCTGACTTTATGTTCTTTTGTATTTCTTCTTCCTTCCTCGATATTTTATTTTTATTTTCCCCTCCTGTCTTCTTAGCCATCCTCTTCATTCATTCTTGAATTCCTTGAATCTCTTCCTGCTCCATCTTTATATCATCTTCTCCTGTCTCTACGTATTTCTTCCCTCACACTATCGTTTTTTTCTCTCCCACTCTTCCTACATCTAGCCCTCCTTCCTCCTCCCGTCTCCCTCCGACTGACTGCCTTGGAGACAGCATTACCTGCATACTCATCGCATCTTGCATCTACTCCCTTTAACTCAACACTAGCGTGTAAGAAAACACAAAAATAATCCTTCAAAACGTGTTTATCTTCCCTCTCAAGAGATTTTATACTCTTCTAAAAGGACTCTGAATCTTGGTCTGTTTCGCTCACTGGGTAAAAGAAACATTTAAGATCACCTGAAGGCTTAATTGCAATAAAAACCTACATCACAGGTGTTCACGGTGTGTAACACTTGAGAAGAGGATAGGAAGGTGGTAAGAGGGGGAGGAGGTTGTGGGTGGGTGGTCAGGGAAGGGAGGGAGGGAGAAAGAAGTGGTGGGGTGGGTGGTCAGGGAAGGGGGGAGGAGAAAGAAGTGGTGGTAAGAAGGAGAGGGGGAGAGAGAGGGGGAGGGAGGGAGGGAGGGAGGGAGGGAGGGAGGGAGGGAGGGAGGGAGGGAGGGGAGAGAGAGAGAGAGAGAGAGAGAGAGAGAGAGAGAGAGAGAGAGAGAGAGAGAGAGAGAGAGAGAGAGAGAAGGAAAGAAAGAAAGAGTGAGTGAGAAAGAAAGAAAGAGAAATACGAGAGGAAAAATAGGAGGGGACACAGAGAGGGAGAGTAAAGAGATGTAGGGAAAGAGAGCCGAGGAGTGATGAACTATACCTACCGCACCTCCATCACGCCCAAAATAGCTTGGACGCTTTTCCCAACGCCGATCAAACGAAGCACGCCCGTCCCGTCAAAACTTCGACCCGTCGCGCCCACGTGACCTCAGTAACCCAGAATGACGACACTTAACCAAAACACCAATAACTAAGGCGGGTCATCATCGCCACTATCACCCGCGCTTTCCATGTATGAATCACCAGCGGAACGGCATCGCCACGCAACGGTACATAACTCCACCTTCCTCGTTTTTCCATACCAATACCAAGCAGCGACCACCCATGCCATGGCCAACAAAAAATACCGTATCAAATGCCCACCACGACGTATACCACTACTAGCGGTACCAGGCTTGCAATCATCGCCGCCAGTGCCACAGCCTCTTACAAGTGATGTAGACGAAGGGTAGAGTAGAAAATAAATGAAAGAATATGAAAAGCAAGATAAAGAAAGAAGGAATTGAGAAAAACAACAGCGAAAAAGACAAAAAAAAGGGGGAGAGAGGGAAGGAGGGAGAGAGAAGACCGAGAAACATATTAGGGGAGCAGGACAAGTGAAGAGGAGGAGGAGGAGGAGGAGGACCAAGAAACGGAGGAGTATGTGGAGGACGAGGGAAGAGGGTGTGGGGAAGGAGAAGGAGAGGGAGGAGGGCTAATGGAGGAGAGAGGGAGAGGGAGAGGAGAGAGGGGGAGGGGGAGGAGAGAGGGGGAGGGGCATGAGAAGGGGTTGGGGCATGAGAGGGGGCAGAGGCGTGAGAGGGG
>NC_051401.1:27915070-27927570 GCF_015228065.2 Penaeus monodon | reverse complement strand
AGTAATAGAGCGAGGGGACGGAGTTTTATGCGTGTGGTGTAGGCGCGTGTGTTGTGTGTTCTGTGTATAGGATGAGGGCGAGTGAGTTTTTATCACCGTGAATGTTATTAATGCGCTTGATTATGCGAGAATACGCCTATAACCTTACGTTATCACTGAATGACGGAAAAGAGGGGGAGGGGAACAATAAGAACAAAAAAAGATCAGAGACAGCAAAGAGAGAGTAGACGCCCTTCATTACAAAATACACATTTACGTCACCTGCAGACTGAGCACGACCCGAGCAAATCCTCTGCAACCGGCACGGCGCACGCCCACTCTTTCTCCCCCTATATCCCTCTCTTCTTATGCCTCTCTCTTTCTTTTCATACATACATACATACATACATATATATACATATACATATCTTTATATACATACATACATACATAAATATATATATATATAATATATATATATATGTGTGTATGCATGTGTATATATGTATACATATGTGAATGTATGTATGTATGTGTGTGTGTGTTTGTGTTTGGTGTGTGTGGTTGTGTGTGTGTGTGGAAGTCGTGTGTGTGTGTGTAAGTGGTGTGTGTGTGTGTGTTGTGTGTGTGTGTGGTGTGTGTGTGGGTGTGTGTGTGTGTGGTAAGTGTGTTGTGTGTAAGTGTGTTGTGTGTGTAAGTGTGTTGTGTGTGTAAGTGTGTTGTGTGTGTGAGTGCGTTGTGTGTGTGTGTGTGTGTGGGTGTGTGTGGTTAAATGTGTGTGGTGTGTGTGTGTGTGTGTGTGTGTGTGTGTGTGTGTGTGTGTGTTACACACAAGCTCACACACACACAAACACACACACACACACACACACCACACACACACCACACACACCACACAACACACAAATATAATAGATATATAATATATATATATATATATATATCTTATATAGATATATATAATGTATATGAAAAATATATGTATATATATTCATATATGTGTATATATATGTATGTATGTATAAATATGCATACATGCCAATATATGTAAATATATGTACATATATTATATATAATAATATATATATATAGATATATATAGATATAGAGAGAGAGAGAGAGACGAGAGAGAGAGAGACGAGAGGAGGGAGAGAGGAGAGAGGAGAGAGAGAGTGAGAGTGAGCAGTGAGAGTGAGAGTGATGAGAGAGAGAGCGAGGAGAGAGGAGAAAGAGACCCGAGAGAGAGAGAGAGAGAGAAGAGTGAACGAGAGAGAGAGAGAGAGAGGAGAGAGAGAGAGGGGTCATGTACAAGCCAAGATAAATACAGAAAATAAGCAACTAGAGGCAAAAAGAGGATACCACAAGAATGTAAATGATACAAATACAGCAATTTAGCCACAGAGAGACAGGACTGATAAAAAATACGAAGATGCAGAGACGGGCACATAAGCACCGTCTAACAAACGTGACAAAAGGGCACAAGAAAACAAAACTGTCATTCCATAAAAATACACTAACAAGTACTAGCATACAAACTCGAACCATGTTACCGAAAAAAGGTTAAGGAAAATTAAGACGACACACAGGCATCAAATAGCCAAAAAGAACGAAGAAGGGGAGAGAGAAATGGAGAGAGAGAGAGAGGTAGAGAGGAGAATGGAGGAAGACAGCAGAGGGAGAAGAAGGGTGAGAGGAGGGTGAGAGGAGAGGCGAGTAGGACAGTGGCCTTCTCCCTCACTCCCCAGTGCCGTATCCTGAGACTAAGATAGTCAGCTAAGTCTACGCAGATGTGATCATTAAACTATATAAACTTAATGATGAGACAGACCCCAGCACCACACGATATAGCCTCCAATGACACTAAACAAT
This sequence comes from Penaeus monodon, assembly GCF_015228065.2. Taxonomy (NCBI): domain Eukaryota; kingdom Metazoa; phylum Arthropoda; class Malacostraca; order Decapoda; family Penaeidae; genus Penaeus; species Penaeus monodon. Next base: position 27,925,722 of record NC_051401.1, on the reverse strand, counting down.
GTTAACAATACTGAAAATAAAAATAACAAGAAATAAAACACCAATAATAATATCAGTAAGTACACAACAATTATCACTATAGCCATCATCACTATCATTATCACGCAATTAATATGGAAATGAATAGTGCTTGGCCTCCGAGAACCGACGGAGACCGCCGCTTCCTGCGAGTGATAACCGATAAGCGATACCGAAGAGCGTCGCCGGCCACCTAAGGCCGAGTCAGAAACCCGGGAACAGCCGGGGCGCCGCCCACCTATACCGATTCGCAGCTTTCCTGTGCACGCCAGAACAGCGAATCATAATCCGAAATACAATGGCTTGCTGGCAAGCGGAAAACGTGACCGCATCGACAGGTGAAATATAAATTGGTAGGAATGAGAGGGTGTCACTTGCAAATACAAAAAAAGCATAGTGTGTATGAGTATCTAATCATCTTTCTCTCTTATAATTCTTCCATCTAGGCTATCAATACATTACTTCACTATCTCTCTCTCTTCTCTCTCTCTCTCTGCTCTCTCTCTCTTCGCTCTCTTTGATCTCGAGCGCGCTGCTTCATATCTATATATATATATAATATAGACATATATAATAGAGAGAGATCTAGAGATATAAGATAGAGATATAGATGCAGAGATATAGAGATAGATAAGATAGATATATATATATCGATATATAACAAGATACCTCTAACATATACATATCTATATATATTAGATATAGATATAATAGAGATTATGTATAGACGACTCCTCGATAGCACCCCCCTAGCAGACGGCTAGTGAGTGATATAGAGATATATAATAGATGATGAATCTATAGAGAGAGATATATGCATATATATATAGAGATATATATATATAGATATAGATAGCCACATAGACAAGATACATAGAGAGAGAGATATAGTAGAGAGATTATACAGAGACAGATAAGATAATAGTATATACTAGATATATATATTCTATATATATACACAGAGACATGATAACAATATATACTATATATATATATATGATATATAACATATACATATATATAGAGATAGAGAGATATATATATATATATAGACAGATACAAATATATATATATAATATAGATGATACTCTATTATATACATATACATTACAATATAATATTAAAAATATATATATAGAGATATACTATATATAGAGAAGACATCTGACAGTATATTAGATATATATATAATATATATATAGATAGATACATAGAGATATATATATATATACATTCTACATATAATCGATTATATACTGATACATATACATATATAATATAGATTATTATATTATGTATGATAGATATTATATAGATAGAGATAATATGCATATATATATATATATGCATATATATATATATATATATATAGATATATATATATGATAGATAGATATATATGATTATATATATATCTTATATGCATAATTATATTATAAATATATATATATATAGTAGAGGTATATAATATATATAGATATATATATATTATATATTGTATATGTATAGGAGATGTAATATATATATATATATATATATATATATACATATATATATATATGTATATGTATATATATAATATATATATATATATACTATATATATATGTATATAATATAGTTACATAATATTATTTACCAGTGTATAGATATATAAAATATACTTACATACTATATATTTACATCGCATAGTATATATATATATATATATATAGTATATATAATAGAGAGAGGAGAGAGAGAGAGGAGGGAGAGTGGGAGAGAGGAGAGAGAGAGAGAGAGGAGAGAGGAGCTGGAGAGAGTGAGAAGTGAGAGGAGAGAGAGAGAAGAGAGAGAGAGAGAATTTTGTTTTTTCAGATATAGATAGATATAACGATATAAAAATCAATAAATGATCCTATTGGCAAGTATCCATCCTCCTATGCTAATAATAAATCATAACATTATAACATTAGTATTACTCAACGTCAATAATATGGAAGGCAATAAACGCAAACATGATCTTAAGTTATATAATGATGGTGATAAACAGTGACAGCTTTTACGGATAAAATGGCAGAGGCACAAAGTAACTAAAAATAAACGTCACTTATCTAAATATTCATCATCAAGTTTAAAAAGGTAGTCAAATGCAGCGAAAACGAGCAGCCAGAGTACCGTTTAAAACTGAACAACTGTTTAAACCCCGGAAAAGGTTCCAGCAATAGCATCGGCCTCCACCTCAATCCAGTCCTCCCTCCCCCGCACATGCACGGTGCACCACAAAGACAGGCTGACACTTCACCCTTCCCACCCTGTTTCTAACCAATCCCCTAATAAAAAGGTACGAGCGTATTTACCGTCCCGCCACCTACACCTCCACCCAAACCTTAAGTGTGAGGGCCTTCCCCTCATAACATCTCCACCTACACCCACTCTCACCCTAGCATAAACCTTCAACCAAGCCCAAGCCTATACCCAATTCCCACTCGCCACCCCACCTCTAGCTCCCCGCCCAACCTCACTCGCAGCCCCACCTTAACATATCAGGACCGAAGGGTGAGGAGTTATCACGGTTATAGCGCCCACTCCACGCTGACGCTGAGCAGACCGCACCTAGCCCAAACCCAACATGCCTCTCCATACACCCTTCCTCCCCTCGCCTCCCCGTCCCGAGGCCCCCTCTCGCATCATCTTACGCGCTCACCCTTAACCCTACACCTTATACTCAACAGAGACAACGTTCCTCACACCTCGTATAAATCGCAATTACCTTCTACCTCGATTTCATCCCTTTTCCTCAGTTTTCCTTGCGCACCGGGAAATGGACGAGTTACAAAGAGGAATAGCCGAGTAGTTTTTAAAGGGGGGGGGGGATCTCCGAAAAATAAGACGATTAAAGCCACTCGGAGAGCCTTTTCACCGCCCCGCGACCTTCCCGACAGCGGTAGTTACAACAGGGCGCCGTGATACAAACACTAAAACTGAAAGCCACTTGGACCTGGCTTATTACAAAACACGGAAAGAGGGAGGGGAGCGGGAAAAAAAAGAAAGGTTAAGAGAAAGAATGAGATTATGACGGATACGAGAGAAAGAGAGACGGGAGTAGAAGAGAGAAGAAAGGAGGGAGGGGAGAAGGGAGGGAGAAGGAAGGGAGGGAGGGAGGAAAGGATGGAGAAGGATGGAGCAAGCGAAGAAGGAAGAAGAGAGGAAAGGAGAGAAATACGAGAGAGAGAGAGAGAGAGAGAGAGTGAGGGTGGGAGATGGAGCGGAGAGAGACGAGGAGATCGAGGAGGAGAGAGAGAGAGAGAGGAGAGAGAGAGGAGAGAGAGAGAGAGAGAGAGAGAGGACGAGGCGGAGGAGTAGATAGAACGATGGGAAAAGAGTGAGAGAGAGGGGGAGATAACGGAGAGAAGGAGAAAGTATGAGAGAGGGAGGAAGGATGAGAGGAAAAAGAGGGGTTTTTTTGATAGGCTAGGCATTTTCAAAGGAATGGGCAATGTGGCATGAAACGCCATCATTTGAAAAGACGCATGTTTTCTCCAAGATCGAATTTGACAAACATTCAAGTAAAACACGGCACTATTACCGCCACACTAAGCATTCCGCGTACAAAAACACAATTTTTAAACATTAGTTAAACACATGTAAGAATCTGGAGAATGAGAGAGAGAGAGAGAGAGGATTTTGTTGAGAGAGATAGGAGAGAGAGAGGAGAGAGAGACTGAGAGACCCGGAGAGAGAGGATGATAGACGAAGAGAGAGAGAGAGAGAGGAGAGAGAGATGAGAGTGGGGAGAGAGGAGAGAGAGATGAGAGCGGGCAGGCAGATCGGACCGAGCGAGAGAGATAGAGCGAGAGAGAGAGAGAGATAGGAGAGAGGAGAGCAGGAGGAGAGCCGGAGGAGCGAGAGAGAGAGAGAGAAAGAGCAAGAGAGCGAGGAGCGAGAGCGGAGGAGAGAGAGAGAGAGAGGAAAGAGAGCGAGAGCGAGAGCGAGAGAGAGAGGAGAGAGAGAACACGGCAAAACAGCATGAATAAGCGCCAAACCTCCAAATAGCACACAAATAAAGCCGAAAGAAATTAATAAGTATCTCACACACAAATATAAAGACAACGGAATTTCGACTAAATCAGAAACAAGGACATGCACGTTAACCAGAGCACCCACCCTCGCAGCCAGTAACACAGATGACTCAGCGCCGCTCAAGATGTGCAGAAACGAAACCCGAAACCGAAGACCCGAAATCCAGAAACCCAGCACGCTACTAAATCAAGACAACGATACTGCAAAATGATCTCTTGCCAAAGAGCCTTATAAAAACACCAGACCTTGTGGCCAGTGATGAGAGATGAAAAGCGGACTAATGTTAGGGAGGGGGGTGAGATTAGCAATATGAAAGTAACGTGGATGCGTGGAAAGAAAGGAAGAGAGAGAGAGAGAGAGAGAGGAGAGATGGAGATGAGAGAAGAGAGAGAGAGAGGAGGAGAATAGAGAGAGAGAGAGAGAGAGAGAGGAGACAGGGAGACACCGAGAGACAAGAGGCTGAGGAGAGATGGATGAGAGAGAGAGAGAGAGAGAGAGATAGACAAACAGACAGAAATATGACTGCTGAGACAGAAGGCTGAGACGGACTGGGACGAGGACCAGCCCCAAAGATACGAGGCAAGGTAGTTGGGGTATAGGCTTGGCGGAGAGGAATGCGAGAGAGTCAGTGAAGGAGAAGCACCTGGCGCGGATAGAGGCCCCGCTTGAGTGATAGAGGCGAGATATGTATTACTATAAATATTTACGTCTGCCGCTCACGGGATGTTGCCCTTTTTTCGCACACGCCCAATCAATGCATGGCCATAGGCCCTCGTTCGGAAGTCCTGGCGTAACCATGACTTACCCGAGCCCTTACCCTTGCAAAAATCATACCGGGTCCATTAGCAGTACGGAATATAAAATGTTACAAAACTCAAAAAGGGAGCGAAGACAAACGTGATCCTTTCCCATTTCGTAGCGAAGGTCTAACACGAGTGCGCAGCGGGTCAATTGAGCAAGGTTTACCGTCAGTTGCCCCAAATAACTCCAATCAACTTATTTTCTTCCCTTCCTCCGTATCCATGTCATTCATCTCTCCTCCTCACTCCATTTTACTTCATTATTTGTTCTTTTTGTTCTACTTTCCCCTCACCCCGTGTTTTGCCACGTGATGTCTAAACGACCTGATGTCTTTGTTTCGACGAAAAGTTCAGAGAGGAGCTCGACAGTGACAGGCAGACAGGAATGGGCAGTGCCTGATGTCGACGGGGACTGTCATCGTGAAGTCAGCAACACTATCACACGGAGTGGCTCACGCAATTTCTGCAAACCAACACACTCAGCACACTCGCCACGCGCCGCAGGCAAGAACAAGGAATCAATCCCGCGACATGCAAACTTCAAGAAAGTCAATTCCGGGTCCATCAAAAGGTTTTTTTTCGTCCGGAATTCCAAACACATCGGACCGGATTTGCGAAAAGAAAAACCGCCAAAAATTCTAAAATAACGATAAGGGAATTTTCGTAAACAAAGAAACACCATTTTCATACACAGAGCTCGCAAACCTACTACAAAGCGTACGCAAAGCAACCAAACAAACAAAAAGAGAAAACTCTCAGCCCCCCCGGCACGGGTCACACGGACGCCCCAGCCCGCTGGTACCACGTGTGTGCGACTGCCGTCCCAACCCCACTTCTCCTCTCTTCCATTACTGATTGCAACCAAACCACCCAAGCTCTTTCTTCTTCCTCAACCCCCACCTAATTCACTTGGGGCATGACCACTATCCCCCATTCTTATCTCCAACTTTATCGAGAAACATCAGAATTTAACTCTCGTCACTCCTAGGAGATGCGAGTGATATCAACACTTTCCACAAACACTAACGTACACAATTGAACCGTGGTGCGGGACTGAACCCGTGCCAGCCAGGCGCACCACACCAATTAAACCGTTCGTTGCTGACCGTGTATAAAAATATATGGTCCTACACCTTGTTGCCAGGCGTTGACGCGTGAATAATCGATTCGGGGTTCTTATGACAGGTCACGAGGGGTCAGAATCAGGTTTTCGCTGCTTCCCTCCTGCTGAAAATTACAACTGCGTCTCAGGACTACTCTAAATTCAAGGCCCAAGATGTGTAAGCCTACCGTCGGGTCTGGTCCCACCAGCTGGTTATTCACGTACATTACGCGGGGAGTTCATTCGTTATCGTCAAAGTTATCTGAAAGGACCAGCGAAGACCTACACATTTTGCATTTCTTATATTTTCGTTTTGTCTGTAAAGATATAGTACAAACTCTGAAAAGTTTCCGATACCAGAGTCCATAATTGAAGTATTGTCTTTCGCCAGGAAACTGCACCCAGCTAAGTTCTTAACACAACACGAGCACACAGCACAGTTCTGGCCCTCGGCATGACCGTGAGGCGCCGACCCGAGGTAAACCACAGGAAAAAATGTTCGGGTGCTCTTGTTCATTTTTACCGCAAGAAATATATTTGCTCGGAATATCCGGAATAAAAATAAAACACCCCTGCCCCCGGCGACGCCAATGAGTTTCACCGCGCTCGGAATAAATGTTTGCCTTGGACATGGATAATTTACCTTACTAAAATACACCGCACACACACACACACATGCGATCATGAATATACACAAACACAAAGAGGAACAGGGAGATGAGAGAGGGAGAGGTATAGAGAAGAAGGGAAGGAAGGAGAGAAGAGGGAAGGCGGGAGAGAAGGAGAGAAGGAGGATGGAAGGAGGCAGAGGTAGATAGAGGTAGGAGGGAGGGGAGGGAGGAAGGAAGGGTAGGGGGAGGGAGGAGGGAGGGAGGGAGGAGGGAAAGGACGGGAGGGAAGTAGAGAGAGGAGGGAGGGAGAGAGAGGAGTGAGGGAGAGAGGGAGGGAGGCGACGGGAGGGGAGGGGAGGGAAGGGAGGGAGGGAGAAAGAAGAACAGAGCGAGGAAGGGAATGAAGGAAGGAGGGAAGGTGGGAGGGAAGGGAGGGAGGGAGGAGGAGAGAGGAGGGACAGAGGCGGAAGGAGGGATGAGAGAGAGAGAGAGAGAGAGAGGAAGGAGAGAGCGGGAGAGAGAGAGGAGAGAGGATGGGAAGGAGAGAAGGGAGGGAGGAAGGAGGGAGGGACGGGAGGGGGCAGGCGAAGGGAGGGAGGGAGGAGTGAGGGAGGGAGAGAGGGTAGGGAGGGAGAGAGCTCGAGGAGGAGATCGAGCGAGTGAGGGAAGGGAGGAGGGAGGAGATCGAGCGAGGGAGGGAGAGAGGAGATAGAGAGAGGGAGGGAGGGAGAGTGAAAAACTGAGAAACTAAAGATGAAAAAAGGAAAAACTGGGGAGGAGTGTACGGTAAATTTCGTATACTAACATCCGCATAACTACTGTGACAAGCCACTTGAAAACCAACATGAAAACCTTATTAATAGTGAACGATATCAGTCCTTATTGATGACGGACAACGAAGTCCGCCGAGCGGTGACCTGATGCCAAGCACGCTCGTCAGCATAAGGCTCTTCATGACCCTCGCGACTGTCAACAATCCACACGCCAATCCCGACAATGCAACAAATCCAACATTCACACACACACACACACAACACATCACAAACCCACACACTCACTTACACGTAAGCATTCACACACACATTACCAATCATCATTCACAACAAAACTCACTCACACACAGTATAACGCACATACGGGCGCGTCGCGCGCGGCACGCCACACACACACACACACACACACACCAAACACACAACACACTCACTCACCACTCAATCACACACTCAGTCACTACACTCACTCAACACTCACTCACTCCACAATCACAACACCACACACTCACTCAACTCACTCACTCACTCACTCACTCACTCACTCACTCACTCACCCACTCCACTCACTCACTCACCTCACTCACGCACTCACTCAAAGCACTCACCAGATAACACTCACTCACTCACTCACTCACTCACTAAATCTTACCCTTAGCACTTACACTTGCACTCACCTCCCCACACAACATCTGCATGCAGCGTAAATGCAGACGACAGAACACAGCAAGATCAACCCCAGACGCAGGGCAAGAGGCAAGGAATCCGCCGGGCACGAGTGACAGCGACCAAAATGGTGATGGGAGGAAGGCTAGTATCGAGCAGGGATTAAGAACGGAGGTGATAGGATACGAGGATAAATTGTATTAGAATATAAAAAAAAAACAAAACAGGAATTCCGCCAGGTTGTAAACTACATAAAGAAATTGGGAACCAAGTTTGAAACGTCACATCGTTGCTGTCAGCCCCTAACAGGACAAACAAACACGGCATTTGCCAAACCGAGATAAAAATAAAACTTGTTAACGAAATGCCTATGCACGCTTCAGCAGAAACGCTATGACTAACCACAATCTCTGCCCCAGCCACCTGCAACCTCCCCCTCCACAAAAACATGCGGGAGGAGGCTGGGGAGGCGGAGAGTGGGTATTAAGGGAAACTTGTCTTAAGGTGGGGCGACGAGGAGGGCAGGGGAGAGGGGGGGGAAGGAGGAGTCACTTGTTCGCAATCAGAGGGAAAAGTGCTTTTTCCTTGCTCCACCTCCTCCATCGCCATTCTCCTCGGCCTTTCTGCAGACTTTATATTACCACCTCGTCTCCGTGTTCCCCTTCTGCTTCATCCTCTTTATTTCACCATTCCTTTTCTCTTCTACAACTCTAATAGGGATATTGCCGAGGATCTGCAACTATTTATCCATTCGATCATTCTGCGATCATTTATTTCTGAATTTCAATCCTTTCATGACAGGAAAAAACAAGTACAAGTTAATGGCACTTGACAAAACATACAGATCTGCGTAAAATATGTATAGAATAGCATTAAAACTCGGAGCCGAAAATCTCATCATCAATCTTTTCTACACAGGTCACCATGCATTTAACACGTCCCTATTCAGTATTCAAATTACAGGTCACTGATAACTAACCAATTAAGGACTATCGCTTCCATATATGAAACTACAAGCATAAAACCGAAACTTCAAGTGCAATATAATAAATAACTCGATAAATTTGAATACTTTACCGTCCCGGCGCCGCTCCCTCCCCTTCCCAGGCCATTTTTAATGCGGTAATCCGTAAGAATCAGTCACAACTCACGAAATCTAAATACCAAAACTTAAAGGAGTCCACTTATTCTTATTAACTTGTTTTCTGACAGTGGATAAAGTTTTAGTATATATGTAAATATATATATATAATATAATATAATATATAATATATATATAATATATATATATATATCTCTTCTTTCCTTTGGTCATTGGAGTTCCGCGACGAAACGTTTCAGGGCAGCAGTACACGTGAACGTTCTGGAGGAGTTCTCTGGTCGCGCGGGGCAAACCGAGTCGGAGGGGAGGGGGGAAACAATTACCCCAGCCCCGCCAAGCCGGGAGTCATTAAGCTTCCCTCTTTTGGACCTTCTTCAAAAGGGCCCTCCTCCAAGCCGTGGGTTTTAGCGTTTTAGCAACCCAGGTAGACCTACATTAACCGTTATAAATATCAGTTTACAAACCGGCTCCTAGCCCTACTGCTTCTTCACCGCGAACCCCCACGCCCACGGAACGTTTTTGTCCGCGGAGCCAGTTGAGAGAGCAACAAAAAAAGAAGCCGTAGATGTTTAAAAAGGGCAAATCGGCCCCGCCTCCTTCCTACCTGTGCGAGGCCTCCGCCCGAGGCGATCTCTCGATCCCTCGCTTCCTTTAAAACCCCTTTACTCTCGCTCTCGCCACTTCGTCGGGATTTAACGCCCTAATCGGCACTACTTGCATTAATTGACAATATTTCGCCGCCGGAAAAGACGAGCGTCAACGGTTCGAAAAGAGGAAAATGTGACAGGTGGATAGTACTTACTTTTGTTAGGGACAGGTAACGCAGCGCCTCGTCACAGCGACTTCAATCCCCGTAACTATTCTCTTTTTCTTTCGCCACTCCTATTTTAAAAAACGACCACACTCGGCATTTACGTCATCGTATCTTTCCACTCATCTCGATATAATTTTCACAAAATCACTTAAAAAAAAGGACATTTTCTCGGAGCGGCAACAGATATGTCACCGACGAGAAGGAGCGACACCTTCTCTTCACGAGCGAAAAGTTACAACTGGCTTCGGCGTTCCGCCTTCGTCACGCATGCGCACAAATTGGTCGGAGGAGGTTAAAACACGGAGAAGAAATGCACCTTTAACTCGCATGCTACTTCATTCTAATAAAATATCTGCATTCTAAATTTTTTAAAATTATGACATTTGATTATATGTAATAAAGACAATTATCTTTATAAACCTAAGAAAATTCCTCCGTAATCTCCCCTATGCGCGAAGGCGAGATTCTCTGCCCTCTGGTGGCCAGGCCGCCGCACTACACGGGAGACGCGGGCAAACGGCGGAACGGACGGACTTGTCGCCGGGACGCCCGCTCCGGGTCTCTTGCGAGCCTGAAGATTTGAGTGGCAGTAATTAGACTGACACGGTAGATGTTGTACTTAAAATAATGATGTTGGTAAAGTAGACAATCTAGGATAAGCAATGAAGGAACAATCACAAAGTAAATATTATAAATGTAATACCTCCC
>NC_051401.1:27892570-27910070 GCF_015228065.2 Penaeus monodon | reverse complement strand
AAACAGTCCATCACTATAAGTAAGGGAAAGAAATTGCAAGAACAATCAATTAATAAATATTCTTATTATGCAGGTATCCTTACAGACAATTGAGTTTAAAGCTTTCCATATTGTGTACTTGTCTGGCGGCCCAAAAATATCAGCTGTTTGATAAGTAGCATGTGACCATGCTTATACAATAAAAAAAAATAGATTAGTTGTAAATTATAATATTACAGATATATATTATATATATTATATATATCTATATATATATATATATATATATATAAAACAAATACTCTTATTCACAAAAATTGCAATGATATACCTATTGGCAGTCTAATTAAATAGATAATACAATGACAAAGTTCTGAAACAACTGAGTAAACTATTATCAACTTTTACAATATCAATAATCTTAAACACACTTTTGGTAATGCGCCCCGTATCCTCAGTTTCAGGCCACCTGTGTATTTTTCTATTAGCTGGCAGGAACGATTATTTAAATCTAATTGTTAAAAAAAACATTATACTCACTTTCTCAAAATAGTAGTTGGTACATTATCTACATTTCAATACTTTTGTACTGATTATACTGTGTTAATCTAGTTGGCACTTGATTAGTGAATGATAAAAAATTGTTCCTACAGACAGCACACACACACACACACACACCCACACACGGCACACCACACACACACACAAACACACACACCACAACACAACCACACACATTACACTACACACACACACACACACACACACACACACACACACACCCACACACCACACACACACACACCACAACACCCCACACAACACTGCTTATGTTTGCCATGTTTTGTGCGTTACTGTCTGAGTGTAGTACAGCGCAGAATATAAACTAAGTGGGACATCTTCGCAGTTTTCCGGAGGAACAAAGCACGCGACCTAGTTGTAGCAAACGGAAGAAGCATATTGTTACAAGATATGCATGATTGTTGCTTACAAAATGCTAAAATAAAACTTGTAGAAAAGCACTGGAATTGTTTGGAACTGAAAGGATATGTAATAAAATCAGTCACTATTCGGTGCGAGCCGTCGATATAGCAAATGAACTTTCAAAACGTGAGCTGTTCTGCTTGGTTTCAGAAACGTAGAAACGTGTATTAACTATGACTCTCGAGGTTTATGTAATGATTACAAAAAATCGTTTTCGTTAAGTACAAATCGTTGTCGTTCTATTGTTATTCCTTGCAGTTATAAAAAAAAATGACAACACAATAATATAAAGCAAATTAAGTAGCTTGTAGTATGAACATAACATGATATGTCAATATCATACATACACAATAATGAATATAAACAGAAATGCGAACGATTCGATTAATATTCCATAAGACAAATAAGAAACAAGTTGGGGAGACATCTCTTCATGTGTGCGGGTCTCTCTACACAAGACACAAGCAACTAGAACTAAAACCAATGACACGGAAATGAACACAGTGCATAAAACCGTTAAAATAAGGTTAGTTTTACCTTGTATCTCTAAAGCGGTAAAACAACATAACAATGGAAAAGCCCCTGCACAAGGAAGACCAATGGGATAAGAATACAAAAATATGTATAAGCTAAACTTTAAAAATGGCTTGCCTATTTAGCGTAACATACTTGAAGTCTTGTATAAAAATTCATGTCATTATAATGGTCACACTTCCTTGTACGCTTGTAGGTGTTTCTGATCATGTACGTTTTCTTTTCGGAGACTCGTGTACTCGAATAGTTGCCGGTTTATCGTTCTTTGCAGCAGTAGCAGTAATCTGATATATTATCATGGTGATAGAACATACCAATATGATTGCTATTATTCTTTCTAATGGATATGCAATTTGCGAAAATGGACCAATGACACGTTAATAGTAATAATAATTGTTTATGATATTGTTTAAATATCAGAATTATCATTATCATCTATTACCCTTCGCAGTCATTAGAAATTACACAATTAGCTATCTTTATTTTGATTATCACAATCAGCAATATGTCATATTATTTTTCCTTTACAGTCATTATTATTGTAATAGTACAATATGATTATAATCATTGCGAAACCACATCATTATTAATTGCATCGTTGTGATCATCAGTCCTAATAAAAGTATCATTATTTTCGTTTAATTATTATTGTCACTTTCATTATCAGTATCACACCTTCATTATAATCCTCACGTCTTCATTCATGTTCATCACTATCGTCATCATTATCAATCATTATTATTATAATTATTATCTATCATCATTATCATTACTACATTATCATTATACCATTATTGCATGAGATTCTTGTTATGTTTATAATTATCATATTATTATTTGTTATATTATCATTAGTTGTTGTTGAAACAGTAGTATCATTATTATTTATCATCACTGTTTATCACGTTTGCTATCAGATTGTTATCATTATGCATTATCATTCAGTATTATTATCATTATTTGAAATTATTATTTATTATCATTATGTATTATTATTATTCTATTATTATTATTATTATTACTATATCATTATTTTGACTTAAATAACATTATCATTATTACTAATATAATTATATTATTATCATCTATACCAGATTATGATTTTTATTAGCATATACTTTATGATCAGTTATTATTGTTTCCATTCACATTAGGACTGTTACATTTGTTTAGTAGTAATCACGTTATTGGTATTATTATCGTTATCATTATTAATTATCATTATTATTGGTATGTCATTGTCACATTATCATTATATTGGTATTATTATGTATTATTATCATTATTGTTATTATTCATAATATTCATCATCTTAGCATTATCATGATTATTATTATTATTAGAGTATTATTATTATCATTATTATTATTATATTGTTATTATCTTTAATATTATTAGTGCGTTCTTGCGTTGTTATGTTATTTCATTATTATTTTTGGTATTATATATTGTTATCCTTATATTTATTGGTGTTATTATCATTATTATCATATATCATCACTATTATTATATTCTTCAATTTGTTTTATTATTATTGTTAGTTTTATCATTAATATGGGATTATCATTAGTATTCTTTATTACTGTTATATTATTTATTATTATTATTTTACTGATTATTATCATTATTGTCATATTCTGCATTAAAAATCTCACTTTATTGCTTGAGTAATTGTTATTATTATCATAATCATCATCATTATCATTAGTAATTATCATGGTTTTGGGGCCATGATTATCATCATAATTCTTGCTTCTATTATTATTGTTGTCATTGTCATTTTTATTTTCGTTACTATTATTATTATCATCTTTCTATCATTACCATGTTATTATTATCATCACGTATGCTATTAATATAATAATAATTTAATATCAGTGTTATTGCTATTACTAATCATCATGATCCATTTAATACTGGTCATTATTATCATGATCATGGTTATTATTATCTTAACTTATATTACTATGACGATAGTAAAACTGATAGCAATTGATAAGAACACTAACATATAATGATTACGATAATGATAATGACTATAAACAATGGACATAATAGAATAATAATGATGATGCTAATAAAAGAATAATAATAACTAATGATAATATATAATAATAATAATAATAATAATAATAACGGATAACAATAGATAAAACAAATAGTAATGATGAGGATGAGAATAATAGTAATAGTAGTAATAATAATAATGATATTATACTAATAAACAACGATGCAAACAATTGGTAATTACATTGACAATGATGACAATACCAATAATAACCAAACAACAACAATGCTAAAGATATCAATGATAACCATGGATGATTGATGATAATTATAACAGTGATAATAATGCTAATGATAATGGCGATGGTGGCGTTGATGATGCTACAGAATGAAACTATAAACCATCGGTTAACTAGTACTGGTCATTTGGTGGCATACCGGCTGGCAGCGATTCGATAATAGTAAAAGAGTAATAGTAATAATAAATAATAATAATAATAATAATCACATAATAATAATAAATAATAAATAATAACTAATAATAAAATAATAGCAACTCAACACAACCACCCAACAATATCATAGTAATAAAAATAATACTAATACTAATTACAATACACGAATGATAATAATGACAATGATCATAATAATACGGATAAGAGTAATAATAAAACAAGTAATAACGATATCATCATTTTCTAACTATGATAAGAATGCTACTGATAAAATGATGATAATCATCTAATTATGGTAAAAGCGCTAATGCCAATAATTACGGCAATACTTACAGTAAGAACAATTACTAATATTATCATCAGAAGTAACAGTGATCCTTCCTGCCACCACGTCAAGTGTTGGATCTCATGGAGCGAGTGTACTGCATGTCCATCTCTAATCGTCCAAACTGATCACTTAATAGTGATTTTCTGTCTGCGATTAACTGGCACACTTTTTTCATATGCAAAGCCCGGTAAATGTGTTGTTTGAAAGTATCTAACGTTAAAAAAGTCTGTAACATCACGTTTTTTTAACAGAGCGTGCCATGCCTTAGCGTGACGGTGACATTTAATACTAATAATGATAATGATATTTTAGAATGATGGTGGACGGTAGGAATGACAAAAACAACAATCTGGAAAAATCCATTCCAAAGAAGTTTAATGAAATTGAAACGGGCAGTTTCAAAATTCAACACTTAGTGTCATTTGTGCGAAAACAACAGTAGTCTTTTGCGAGTTCGAAACAAGGCCGGACAGACAGCTGCCGCAGATTAGCGGATATAATTACAATGATGATACAATAATTGATAATAATAACAATAATAATAATAATAATAACAATATAATGATACTAATGATAATGATGATGACAATAACAATAATAATAATAATAATACTAATAATAATGATAACAATAATAATCATTAACATCTTATCATTATCATAATTATAATTATAATATACTGAGCATGCAATCTTGATATTTTGTAATAATAGTAACAACAGAATGATAATGATGCCTAATGAAAAATAATAATATCATAATGATTACAATGATGATTAATAATAATGATAATAATAACAATAATAATAATAATAAATAACAATTAATAATGATTATAATAATGATGATAATAATATAATAATAATAATAATAATAATCATAACAATATAATAGGAATAATGATAATAATAATAATTAATAATAACAACAACAATATAATAATAAGTAATAATAATAATAATAATAATAAAATAGAATAATAATACCAACAATAATAATATTAACATATTCTCATTATCAGAATTCTAATTCTAATAATGCTGAGCTGATATATTGATATTTGTAATTAATAGGGAACAACAGAAATGTAATGATGATGATAATGACACTAATAATAATCATAATGATTATAATAGTAATACTAATAATAATAGCAATAAAGCAATGATAATGATAACAAATAATAACAGTAATGATAAATATCTAGTGATAATGATAATAATAACAATAATAATGATAGCATGATAAAAATGATACTAATGATTAAAAAACAACAATGACAATAAATTATAATGATGACGACCTTAATATAACAGACATAAAAACAATACATATATGCTGTAAATGTTTGCATATTTTTAATCATTGTTTTCATTACATTATTATCACCATTATCATTAATTGTTATTAATATCTTATTATCATCAATTGCATTATCACTATTATCATTATCATTATATCATTATAATCGTTATAATGATAATTATTTTTATTTTTATTATTATTATTTTTTGTATTATTATCATTATTAACCGTTGACAATCTTATTGATCAGGTCCTGACTACCAGTAAACTACAAACCATATAACCTCTGCAATCTCCACTTGGTCGGCACCATACCACAGCACAAACACTGGGAAAATGCCCTGTCCCGTTTGCGCATAGGCCACACCCGCCCTCACACATTCATTACCCTCCTGGCATACTCCAAACTTCCTCTATGGTCCTCATACAATTACTCACTCACGTTCCACATATCCTTCAAAATCCTAACTCATTCTATGAAGCCCGTAGCCTCGGTCTTCCTTACTTACAAAACTCTCACGGAATCCACACTAACTTTTTCAACTGGACACACTATTCCTTTCCTCCGACTTGCATGAATACTTTACGATAGTGCTATACGCTTTTGACGTCTAGCACACTCCCTTATTTGTTTTTAAAGCATCCTACATGATCATTATTATTACTAGTATTATTGCAGTTGTCATTACCATCATCATCATTAGTACTAGTATAGTAAATTATTGTTATACTATGATTATTATTATTCGCCACTGACATTTTATTATAGTAGTATAGTAGTAATTAGTAGTATTACCATCTTTATTATTAACATTATTATTATTATTATCCATAAAGGCGATATAATTAAATGAAAAAACAAAACAATAACAATTATCTCATTACCATTAATCCTAACACGAGCGTTACATATGTTGCATGTTATATTGTTTTGTCGTGAATATGATTGTTATTGTTTTTGGAATCCATATTAGTACTATCATATTATTATAATTTTTGTTAGGGTTATTTTAAGTATAATTTTATTTTCATTGTTATTATTATCATTATTTTATTACTATTATTATTGTTCTATCATAATCTATTGTTGTATTAATATTATTATTAGTATATTATTATGATCATTATTATTATATGTTATAATCAATATTGTAGCTGTTGCTGTATTGGGTATAGTATTATTATCAAATTATTGTTATTATATTATGTTGTTGTTATTAGGACTGTTTATAGTCATAATTATCATCATAATTACTGATATCATTATCATTATTACTAATATTTATTTTTTATCACTATCCTTCTCTGTTATTATCATCATTATCAGTGTAAGTTGTATTATTATTATTATTATATTATCATCATTTATGTATATATATTGTTATTATTATAATTATCATTATTAGCATCATTACTATCTTCATTATATTAGCCTCCGGGCTTAGTTCATTGGATAAGTGTCGGCCTTCATCCGAGAGGTCGGAGGTTCGCGCCCCGCCAGCGGCGCGAGAAGTTGCAATTGTCGCCGGAGGTTACTGCACTGTGGCTGGGCACCACGGCGGGCAAGGACTCGGGTTCAGCCGAGTCAGCCACCAACTGGACACAACGGAGCGAAGGTCGGCATTAGTCGACACATGCCTGGCTCCCTCATAGCCCGGGCCGAGGCCTAAGCTTCGGCATATCGGAATTATCCTATCCTTTCTCAGTATCTTGTATTGAACTAGTTTCACAGTTGAGTTACTGGTATTGCTCTTTGGCTGTATTTGAGGACTTTCACGGCGGCACTGCCCTGTGTCCTAAAGTGTCGAGGGATTCTTCTTAATATCCAGAGCTGAGCTGAGTAACACACTTTTTTTATTACGCCAAGGATATGTTGTATTCTGTCGCACCCAATTCTTTTAGATATTCATCCAGCTTTCGGTGCATAGCTCATTAATGCCTTCCTCAACTTTGGTATTACTTTTCATTTATCGTCAACAAATTGACCAGTTGGAACTTGAGATCTTGATTATTGTTCTATTTTTTCTCGTCTTTTTCTATTATTCGGGAACGTTATGGTTACCCTATGTTTCATTAGGTCAAATTCTTCTTTGTCTTTCTATTATTACTATGTCTGGTCTTCGAACTTGGACCTCTTGGTCTGTTTGCATGTATTGGTCCCATAGTAATTGGTGTTGTCGTTTTATCTTCTAATACTGACTGTGGCTCGTGTTGTACCATACGTCTGCTGTACTAGGAGTTTGTGGGTTGCAAAGTGCCCAGTTTGTCCTGCTGTGGCTACTGCTGCTGCTGCTTGAGATTGCGAAGTTCTGGCTTCGCCGGGCCTTTCACTTATGGCCCAGCCTTTGTGTCAGCTTTTTATGGATTGTCTCATTTGTGGTCTGACACTCGTAGCTACGCGTGTCGGTTGGGATTGCCAGACAGGGCGCTCCTGTAGCCGGGTGTGTAATTGTGGCTACTTTGTCGTGCTCCTTGTTATACTCCCTTCTGTGCCCAACTTGGAGCATTTCACTGGTGATGTTGATTTATGGTCTCATCCTTGGGGCCCCACATCTGGCACTTTGTATTTTCCCCCTCTACCTCTAGTCTTGCTCTATTACTCTTGGTTCTTAGAGCTCTGAATCTTGGGCTGATGTTATTGTCCCTCTGTGTCTTTTTTTATTTCTCCTCTTTTTAAACCAGTTCCAGCTGTTTCTTGTCCTGGATTTGTTTGTACTTGCGCATGGTATTGCCCTGCGAGAGGTTTTTATATCCATTCAGTTCTTTCTCTTCTGTTTCTCTCTTTGTAATAGATTGTGCTATCTTCTTTTCTGTTAATTATATTGTGGTCCAGGCAATCTTAGGATTGGGTGTTGAGTAGATTCCTTTATATATTGGCCCAGCGCGCAGAATGTCGGTTCGTGATGGCTTCTCTGCGCTTATAATCCTCTACCTCCTTCATTCTTTTAGGTATAATTATTGCGTGCACGCTCTTGGGTGCAACGGAAATGGTAGATAGTATCAGTTTTTCTGTTTTTTCTGTCTATTTTATGTTGTTCTAGCTTTGTCCAGTCTATTATACATGCCGACTATCGTAGCAAGGTATAGCCCAGGTGTTGAGGGCTTTTATCGTGTCCCTCCGTTTAGCTCCGATTTAGAATAGCTCTTATTCTCTTTTGCGGTATTCTCTTTTAATTTTGCTTTCATCTTTCATGTTTTATGTTATTCATATTCTAATATCCCTACTAGATATTTGTAAACCGTCTGTTCGATATGTTTGATGATGTGTCCCCGACTTTTTCGCGGATTCCGTCAGTATATGTTACTCCTACATTTTTGATTTTAGCACTCCCCATTTATTAATCGAATTCATGTCCGATGTCCGTTGGCTGACATTGCTTGTACTTCTTTTACTAATGGGTATTCATTTTCATTGTGTTGCAAAATTTTAAGATCATAAATTGTATAGTAGATGCGTTTATGTTATAATCTTTATTGATCTTACACCTTCTTTCTTCTTATTCAGTGGGCATTTTTTTTTTTTTTTTGGGGGTTTTTTGTTTTGTTTTAAGGGTATTAATGTCATTATGAATAGTAGAGGAGACCGGAGTTCTCCTCGAAAAATACCTCTTCTGATCTTTACTCGCTAGTTCTTTATGCTTACGCTCTGTTAATAGTTTCCTACATTTTTCCATGCTGATTTTTATTAGGTTCACGATGTGTTATAGGTGTTCCATTAATTCTAACTGCTATATCCAGGAGTGTGGGGACCATATCAAAGGGTATTTTTTTTTTAATAAATCCAAGCCAGGATAGGTCTTTTTTCTGTTGTTTGGCTTGTTTTAGTATGAGTTGTATAGTGAGGAGTGAGGTCTTTTGTTCTTGGTCCCGTTTTATACATCCTTTTTGTTTGGAGGGATGATGTTGTTTTCCTCAAGATGTTGGTTACAGGTGTTCGTAAATTGTACCCCGGTAAGCAATTTCCACATTAATGGTAGGCAGGTAATTGGTCTGTAAATTTGTTAATCTATTCTAGCGCTGTATCTTTTATTATTAAAAACGGTCCTGACGTTGTTAGCCATTTGGGGTGTGACTTTCTGTTATTATCTGTTTGTTAAATTTGTTGTTATTCTGACATAAGTGACTAAAGTTTTTAATCCAATAACCTTGTACTTGATCAGCTCCGGGTGATTTCCAGTTTGCTGTTTTGGCTAGTGTTTCCTAATTGCTGTTAAGGTTATGGTAAAGTATTATTGTTAGATGTTACCTTTTTCTTTTTTTATTTCTTTACCATTCAGCTTCTTGTTTGATCTTTACTTGTGGTCCATATTCCTTCCCAATATTCTTTCGTTTTCGTCGGGGTTGGCGAGGTGGTATTCTTTGTTTTGTTATGGTGGTTTCCTTCTCGCAGCGAGGGAATATAGCCTTCCTTTGGTGTTGCTGAAAATTGCTGGTTTTTGGTGGTAACACCTTAACTCTTTCTCATATCTCGGGAAAAGGAGACCGCCGCTTCCTGCGAGTGATAACCGATAAGCGATACCGAAGAGCGTCGCCGGCCACCTAAGGCCGAGTCAGAAACCCGGGAACAGCCGGGGCGCCGCCCACCTATACCGATCGCAGCTTCCTGTTCACGCCAGAACAGCGAATCATTAATCCGACTACAATGGCTTGCTGGCAAGCGGAAACCGTGACAGCATCGACAGGTGAAATATAAATTGGTAGGAATGAGAGGGTTTCACTTGCACATACCAAAAAGCATAGTGTGTATTGAGTATCTAATCATCTTTCTCTCTTATAATCTCTCCATCTAGGCTATCAATACATACATTCACATCTCTCTCTCTCTCTCTCTCTCTCTCTCTCTCTCTCTCTCTCTCTCTCTCTCTCTCTCTATATAATAATATAATAATATAATATAGATATATAAAATATATATGATATAAGATATAAAATATATATGAATAAAATATATATAAAGCATATATATATATATATACATACATATAAAAATAATATATATATATATACATATATAGTATAATATAAAATACATATATATATATAATATATATATACTACATATACATATATATATATATATATATATAAAATATATATATATATTATACATATACATATATATATATATACTATAGCATATATATATATAATATATAATATATATATATATTAATATATATATATATGATAATAATATATATAAAATATATATTTTATTATATAGTATATATATATATATAAAATAATATATATATAAATATATATGTATATATAAATATTTACATATATATATTTACATTATATATATATATATATATATATATACATATATATATATATAGAGAGAGAGAGAGAGAGAGAGAGTGAGAGAGAGAGAGAGAGAGAGAGAGAGAGAGAGAGAGAGAGAGAGAGAGAGAGAGAGAGAGAGAGAGAATCAGATATAGATAGATATAGATATAAAAATCAATAAAATGATCCTATTGGCAATATCAATCCTCCTAATGATAATAATAAATCATAACATTATCAACATTAGTATTATCAACGGCAATAATAATGAAGGCATATAAAGCAACATGACTAAGTTATATAATGATGGTGATAACAGTGACAGCTTTAAGGATAACAAAATGGCAGAGGCACAAAGTAACTAAAATAACCGTCACTTATCATAATATTCATCATCAAGTTTAAAAAGGTAAGTCAAATGCAGCGAAAACGAGCCAGCCAGAGTACCGTTTTTAAAACTGTAACAACTGTTTCCACCCCGGAAAATGTTCCAGCACTAGCCTCGGCCTCCACCTCAATCCATGTCCTCCCTCCCCCGCACATGCACGGGGCACCACAAAGACAGGCTGACACTTCACCCTTCCCACCCCTGTTTCTTAACCAATCCCCTAATAAAAGGTACGAGCTGTCTTACCCGTCCCGCCACCTCCACCTCCACCCCAACCTTAAGTGTGAGGGCCTTCCCCTCATAACTCCACCTACCCCCACTCTCACCCTAGCCTAACCTTCAACTCAAGCCCCAGCCCTATCCCCAATCCCACTCGCACCCCACCTCTAGCTCCCCGCCCAACCTCACTCGCAGCCCACCTTAAACATATCAGGACGAAGGTTGAGGAGGTTATCACGGTTATAGCGCCCACTCCACGCTGACGCTGAGCAGACCGCCCTCGCCCAAACCACATGCTCTCTCCATACACCCTTCCCTCCCCTCGCCCTCCCCGTCCCGAGGCCCCCCTCCTCGCATCATCTTACGCGCTCACCCTTTACCCTACACCTTATACTCAACAGGGACAACGTTCCCTCACACCTCGTCTCAATCGCAATACCTTCTACCTCGATTTCATCCCTTTTCCTCATTTTCCTTGCGCACGGAAAGGACGAGTTACAAAGAGGAATAGCCGAGTAGAA
The DNA here is from genome assembly GCF_015228065.2 of Penaeus monodon. NCBI lineage: Eukaryota > Metazoa > Arthropoda > Malacostraca > Decapoda > Penaeidae > Penaeus > Penaeus monodon. Next base: position 27,898,061 of record NC_051401.1, on the reverse strand, counting down.
TCTCCGAAAAATAAGACGATTTAAAGCGCACTCGGAGAGCCTTTTCACCGCCCCGCGACCTTCCCGACAGCGGTGTTTACAACAGGCGCCGTGATACAAACACTAAAACTGAAAAGCCACTTGGACCTTGGCTTTATTACAAAACAACGAAAGAGGGAGGGGAGCGGGGAAAAAAAGAAAGGTAAGAGAAAGAATGAGATTATGACGGATACGAAGAGAAAGAGAGACGGAGAGAGAGAGAAGGAAAGGAGGGAGGGAGAAGGGAAGGGAGAAGGAAGGGAGGGAGGGAGGAAAGGATGGAGAAAGGGATGGAGCAAGGAAGGAAGGAAGAGAGAGGAAAGGAGAGAATACGAGAGAGAGAGAGAGAGAGAGAGAGAGAGAGAGAGAGAGAGAGGAGGAGGAGATAGAAAGATGGGAAGAGTGAGAGAGAGGGGGAGATAACGGGAGAAAGTGAGAGAGGGAGAGAGAGGAAAAGAGGGGGATAGGCTAGGCATTTTCAAAGGAATGTGGCAATGTGGCATGAAACGACACTCATTATGAAAAGACGCATGTTTCTCCAAGATCGACAAACATTCAAGTAAACACGGCATTACCGCACACTAAGCATTCGCGTACAAAAACACAATTTTTAAACATTAGTTAAACACATGTAAGAATCTGGAGAATGAGAGAGAGAGAGAGAGAGAGAGAGAGAGGTGAGAGAGGGGGAGAAAGAGAGAGAGAGAGAGAGAGAGAGAGAGAGAGAGGAGAGAGAGAGAGAGAGAGAGAGGAGAGAGAGAGAGAGAGAGAGAGAGAGAGAGAGAGAGAGAGAGAGAGAGAGAGAGGAGAAGAGAGAGAGAGAGAGAGAGAGAGGAGAGAGAGAGGAGAGAGAGAGAGAGAGAGAGAGAGAGAGAGCGAGAGCGAGAGAGAGAGAGAGCGAGAGCGAGAGCGAGAGAGAGAGAGAGAGAGAAAGAGAGCGAGAGCGAGAGCGAGAGAGAGAGAGAGAGAGAACACGCAAACAGCATGAATAAGCGACAAGACCTCCAAAATAGCACACAAATAAAGCGAAAGAAATTAATAAGGATCTCACACACAAATATAAAGACAACGGAATTCTCGACATCAATCAGTAAACAAGACATGACGTAACCCAGAGAACCCACCTCGCAGCCAGTAACACAGATGCCTCAGCGCCGCTCAAGATGTGCAGAACGAAACCCGAAACCGAAGACCCGAAATCCGAAACCAGCACGCTCACTAAATCAAGACCCGATACTGCAAAATGATCTCTTGCCAAGCTCCTTATAAAAACCACCAGACACTGGCCAGTGATGAGAGATGAAGCGGACTAATGTTAGGGGAGGGGGGTGAGATTAGCAATATGAAAGCAACGTGGATGCAGTGGAAAGAAAGGAAGAGAGAGAGAGAGAGAGAGAGAGAGAGAGAGAGAGAGAGAGAGAGAGAGAGAGAGAAGAGAGAGAGAGACAAACAGACAGAAATATGACTGCTGAGACTGAAGGCTGAGACGGACTGGGACGAGGACCAGGCCCAAGATACGAGGCACAGGTGTTGGCGGTATCGGCTTGGCCGGAAGGAATGCGAGAGAGTAAGTGAAGGAGCAGCACCTGGCGCGATAAGAGGCCGCCTTGAGTGATTAGAAGGCGATGATATGTATAGCTATAAATATTTACGTTGCGCTCACGGGATGTTGCCCTTTCTTTCGCCCACGCCCACTCAATGCATGGCCATAGCCCTCGTTCGGAAGTCCTGGCGTAACCAGGACTTACCCGAGCCCTTACCCTTGCAAAAATCATATCGGTCCATTAGCAGTACAGAGAATATAAAAATGTTACAAAACTCAAAGACGGGAGCGAGAAACGTGATCTTCCCATTTCTTAGCGAAGGTCTCACACGAGTGCGAGCGGGTAAATTGAGCAAGGTTTACGTCACGTTGCCCCAAATAACTCCCAATCAACTATTTTCTTCCCTTCCTCCGTATCCATGTAATTCATCTCTCCTCCTCATCCATTTTACTTCCTTATTTGTTCTTCTTTGTTCTACTTTCCCTCACCCCGTGTTTTGCCACGTGATGTCTAACGACCGATGTCTTTGTTTCGACGAAAGTCAGAGAGGAGCTCGACAGGGACAGGCAGAATGGGCAGTGCGTGATGCGACGGGGACCTGTCATCGTGACGTCAGCACCACTATCACCGGAGTGGCTCACGCAATTTCTGCAACCAACACACTCAGCACACTCGCCCGCGCACGCAGGCAAGAACAAGGCATCATCCCGGACATGCAACTTCAAGAAGTCAATTCCGGGTCCATCAAAAGGTCGTCCGGAATTCCAAACACATCGACCGGATTTGGACAAGGAAAAACCGCCAAAATTCTAAATAACGATAAGGGAATTTTCGTAAAAAAGAACACCCTTTTCATACACAGAGCTCGCAAACCTAATACAAAGCGACGCAAAGCAACAAACAAACAAAAAAGAGAAAACTCTCAGCCGGCACGGGTCACCCGGACGCCCCGCCGCTGGTACCACGTGTGTGCGCCTCGCCGCCCCACCCCCACTTCTCCCTCTCTTCCATTACTGATTGCAACCAACCACCCAAGCTCTTTCTTCTTCCTCAACCCCCACCTAATTCACTCTGGGGCATGACACTATCGCCCATTCTTATCTCCAACTTATCGAGATAACATCAGAATTTACTCTCGTCACTCCTAGAGCTGCGAGTGATATCAACACTTTCCCACAACACTAACGTACACAATTTAACCGTGGTGCGGACATGAACCCCGTGCCAGCCAGGCGAACACACACCAATTAAACCGTTCGTTGCTGCACCGTGTATAAAAATATATGTCTAACCTTGTTGCCAGGCGTTGACGCTGAATAATCGATTTCGGGGTTATGACAGGTCACGAGGGGTCAGAATCAGGTTTTCGCTGCTTCCCTCCTGCCTGAAATTCAACTGCGTCTCAGGACTACTCTAATCAAGGCCCAAGATGTGTAAGCCTACCGTCGGTCTGTCCACCAGCTGTTATTCACGTACCTTACGCGGGAGTTCATTCGTTATCGTCAAAGTTATCTGAAAGACCAGCGTAGACCTAACCATTTTGCATTATCTTTATATTTTCGTTTGTCTGTAAAGACTATGTACAAACTTCTGAAAAGTTTCTCTACAGAGTCCATAATTGAAGTATTGTCTTTCGCCAGGAAACTGCACCCAGCTAAGTTCTTACCCACACACGAGCACACAGCACAGTCTGGCCCTCGGCATGACCGTGAGGCGCCGACCCGAGGTAAACCACAGGGAAAAAATGTTCGGGGCTCTCTTGTTCATTACCGCAAGGAAATAATATTTGCTCGGGAATATCCGGAATAAAATAACACTCCCTTCCCCCAGGCGACGCCAATGAGTTTCACCGCGCTCGGAATAAATATGTTGCCTTGACATGGATAATTTACATTACTAAAATAACACGCACACACACACACACATGCGATCATGAATATACACAAACACAAAGAGGACTAGGGGAGAGAGAGGGAGAGGTATAGAGAAGGAGGGAAGGAGTGAGAGAAGGAGGGAAGGAGGGAGAGAAGGAGAGAAGGAGGGATGGAGAGAGGAGGGAGGGAGAGAGGGAGGGAGGGAGAGAGAGGAGGGAGGGAGGGAGGGAGGGAGGGAGGGAGGGAGAGAGAGAGAGAGAGAGAGAGAGAGAGAGAGAGAGAGAGAGAGAGAGAGAGAGAGGGGAGGGAGGGAGGGGGGAGGGAGGGAGGGAGGAGGGAGGGAAGGAGGGAGGGTGGGAAGGAGGGAGGGAGGGAGGGAAGGGAGGGATAGGGAGGAGGGAGGGAGGGAGGGGGAGAGGGATGGAGGGAGAGAGGGAGGGAGGGGAGAGAGCTCGAGGGAGGAGATCGAGCGAGGGAGGGAGGGAGGGAGGGAGGAGATCGAGCGAGGGAGGGAGAGAGGAGATCGAGCGAGGGAGGGAGAGAGGAGATCGAGCGAGGGAGGGAGGGAGAAGAAAACTGAGAAACTAAAGATGAAAAAAGGAAAAAACTGTGGGAGGAGTGTACGGTAATATTCTGTATACTAACATCCGCATAACCTACGTGTGAAAGCCACTTGAACACAACATGAAACCCTTATTAATAGTGAACGCATCAGTCCTTATTGCTGAGACACGACGTCCGCCGAGCCGAGTGACCTGCTGCCAAGCACGCTCGTCAGCATTAAGGCTCTCATGCCCCTCGCGACTGTCAACAATCCACACGCCACTCCCGACAATGCAACAAATACACATTCACACACACACACACACACACATCACAACCCACACACTCACTCACTTACTCATTCACACACACATTAACCCAATCACTCATTCACAAACTCACTCACACACAGTCTCACGCACATACGGGCGCGCGCGCGCGCGCACGCACACACACACACACACACACACACACACACACACACACACACTCACTCACTCACTCACTCACACACTCACTCACTCACTCACTCACACACTCACTCACTCACACACTCACTCACTCACTCACTCACTCACTCACTCACTCACTCACTCACACTCACTCACTCACTCACTCACTCACTAAATCTTACCCTTAGACTTACACTTGCACTCACCTCCCCACACACATCTGCATGCAGCGTAAATGCAGACGACAGAACACAGCAAGATCAACCCCAGACGCAGGGCAAGAGGGCAAGAATCCGCGGGCGAGTGACAGCGACCAAAATGGGTGATGGGAGGAAGGCTAGTATCGAGCAGGGATAAGAGCGGAGGTGATAGGATACGAGGATAAATTGTATTAGGAATATAAAAATAAAACAAAACAGGTAATCCGCCAGGTTGTAAACTACATAAAGAAATTGGGAACAAGTTGAAACGTCACATCGTTGCTGTCAGCCCCTAACAGGACAAACAACACGCATTTGCCAATACCGAGATAAAAATAAACTTGTTCAACGAATGCATATGCACGGCTTCAGCAGAACTGATATGACATAACCACAATCTCTGCCCCAGCCACCTGCAACCTCCCCCTCCACAAAACATGCGGGAGGAGGCTGGGGAGGCGGAGAGTGGGTATTAAGGGAACTTGTTTTAAGGTGGGGCGACGAGAGGGCAGGGGAGAGGGGGGGGGAAGGAGGAGTCACTGGTTCGCAATCGAGAGGGACAAGTGCTCTTGCTCCACCTCCCCTCCATCGCCATTCTCCTCGGCCTTTCCTGCAGACTTTATATTACACCTCGTCTCCGTTTTCCCCTTCTGCTTCATCCTCTTCATTTCACCATCCTTCTCCTTCTACAACTCTAATAGGGATATTGCCGAGTATCTGCAACTATTTATACATTCGATCATTCTGCGATCATTATTCTGAATTTCAATCCTTTCATGACAGGAAAAAACAAGTACAAGTTACTGACACTTGACAAAAACATACAGATCTGCGTTAAATATGTATAGAATATCATTAAA
>NC_051401.1:27877570-27887570 GCF_015228065.2 Penaeus monodon | reverse complement strand
TGTAGGGCAGGTGAGGAGTCTCTTTAGGAGAAGAGTCGTGGTAGAAGGTACGACGTGCCCTGGATAACGCGACGTCGAGAATATGACGAGGGTAGCCCAGTTTGGAGGACGAACGACACAATTCAATCTCTCAACCCAGGTACTGAGGATCATAGATGCGGAGGGCGCGGAAGAGCAGCAAGGTGGCAAGACCTCTCTTTACATGGAGGGGATGGTAAGAGAAAAAGTGTATGTACATACCACTATGTATAGGCTTCCTGTATATGGAGAAGGAAAAGTGGTCAACAAAGCGATGAACTATGATGTCCAAGAAAGGGAGCTTGTTATCAGCCTCCCAGTCCACCTTGCAACGGATGGAAGGAGAGAGAGAGATCAGCTGTGTCAGGAAATCCGAGAACAGGGCAGGTCATGAGGTCAGAGATCAAAGACGTCGTCGACATACCTCAGCCAAACCGACGAACGAAGGGAGAAGCTCAGACTCGAAGAATTCGATGAATAGGTTTGCCATGACTGGAGAGAGGGGAGAGCCCATGGCAATACCGAACGTCTGAGAGTAGAAGCGACACTCAAAGGAAAGGAATTATACTCCACACACAGACGAATCAGTTAGAGGTGTGAATGTGTGTGTGTGTGTGTTCACACACACACACACACACACACACACACACACACACACACACACACACACAGACACACACACACACACACACATATTCTTATTCTTAATTATGTGAACAATCCATGTGCTCTGTGGTGATCTTGTGTAAAAAGATTTTTCTTTATTCATAAGTATAAAATAATGTAATCAAATAATTCCTTGAACAAAATACAGATACATCACTATAAGTAAGGGAAAGAAATTGCAAGAACAATCAATTAATAAATATTCTTTATTATGCAGGTATCCTTTACATGACAATGAGTTTTAAAGCTTTCCATATTGTGTACTTGTCTGGTGGCCCAAAAATATCAGCTTTTATAAGTATCATTTGACATGCTTATTACAATAAAAAAAATAATTAGTGTAATTATAATATATACATATATATATATATATATATATATATATATATATATATATATATATATATATATATAAAACAATCTACTCTTATTTCACAAAAATGCAATATATACCTATTTGCAGTCAATTCAATTAGATAATAAATGACAAAGTTCTGAAACAAATGAGTAACTATATCAACATTTTACAATATCAATAATCTTAAAACACACTTTTGGTAATGCAATGCCCCCGTTATCCTCAGTTTCAGCCACCTGTGTATTTTTTTATTAGCTGGCAGGAACTATTATTTAAATCTAATTTTAAAAAACATTATACTCACTTCTCAAAAATAGTATTTGGTACATTATCTACATTTCAATACTTTTGTACTGATATACTGTGTTAATATAGTTGGCACTTGCTTGTGAATGATAAAAAATTGTTCTACAGACAGCACACACACACACACACACACACACACGCACACACACACACACACACACACACACACACACACACACACACACATACACATACACACACACACACACACACACACACACACACACACACACACACACACACACACACACACACACACACACACACACACACACGCTTATGTTTGCCATGTTTTGTGCGTTACTGTATGAGTGTAGATACAGCGCAGATAAATAAGTGGACATCTTCGCATTGTTCCGGAGACAAAGCACGCGACCTAGTTGTAGCCAAAGGAAGAAGTATATTGTTACACTAGATATGCATATGATGTTGCTTACAAAATGCTAAAAACTTGTAGAAAGCACTGGAATTGTTTTGGAACTGAAAGCGATATGTAATAAATCAGTCATCTATCGGTGCGAGGTCGATATAGCAAATGAACTTTCAAAAACGTGAGATGTTCTGCTTGGTTTCAGAAACGTGTATCTACTATGACTCTGAGGTTTATGTAATGTTACAAAAATAGTTTCTGTTTAAGTACAAATCGTGTCGTTCTATTGTTATTCCTTGCAGTTAATAAAAAAAAATGACAACACAATAATATAAAGCAAATTAAGTAGCTTGTTAGTATGTAACATAACATGATATGTCAAATCATACATACACAATACATGAATATAAACAGAAATGCGAACGATTCGATTAATATTCCATAAGAAAATAAGAACACAAGTTGTGGGAGACATCTCTTCAGTGTGCGGTCTCTCTACACAAAGAAGCAACTAGAACTAAAACCAATGACACGGAAATGAACACAGTGCATAAACCGTTAAAATAAGGTTAGTTTTACCTTGTATCTCTAAAGCCGGTAAACAACACTAACAATGGAAAAGCCTGCACAAGGACGACCAATGATTAAGAATATCCACAAATATGTTAAGCTAACTTTAAAATTGCTTGCATATTTAGCGTAACATACTTAAGTCTTTGTATAAATTCATTGTCATTATAATGTCACTACTTCCTTGTACGCTGTAGGTTGTTTCCTGGATCATTGTAAGTTTCTTTTCGGAGAATCGTGTACTCGAATAGTTGCCGTTTATCGTCTTTGCAGCAGTAAATTCTGATATTATTATCATGGTTATAGAAAATACCAATATGATTGCTATTATTCTTTCTAATCTGATTATCAAATTTGCGAAAATGACAATGATAACGTTAATAGTAATAATAATTGTTATGATTATTGTTTAAATATCAGAATTATCATTATCATCTATTACCTTCGCAGTCATTAGAAATTTCACAATTAGCTATCTTTATTTCTGATATCACCATCAGCAATACTGTCATTATTATTTTTCCTTACAGTCATTATTATTTTCATATGTACAATATGATTATAATCATTGCGAACCACATCATATTAATTGCATCGCTGTGATCATCAGTCATAATAAAAGTTATCATTATTTTTCTTTTAATTATTATTGTCATTTTCATTATCAGTATCATCACCTTCATTATAATCATCATCGTCTTCATCATGATCATCACTATCGTCATCATTATCATCATTATTATTATAATTATTATCTTATCATCATTATCATTACTATCATTATCATTATGACCATTATTGTCATTATCATTCTTGTTATTGTTATAATTATCATTATTATTATTGTTATTATTATCATTAGTTGTTGTTGTAGTAGTATCATTATTATTATCATCACTGTTATCACTTTTGCTATCATTATTGTTATCATTATTATTATCATCATTATTATTATCATTATTTTGACTTAAATTAACATTATCATTATTACTAATATAATTATTATTATTATCATCATTACCAGTATTATAATTTTTATTATCATTATCTTTATTATCAGTATTATTGTTTCCATTCACATTAGGACTGTTATCATTTGTAGTAGTATCACTGTTATTGGTATTATTATCGTTATCATTATTATTATCATTATTATTGGTATTGTCATTGTCATCATTATCATTATTATTGTTATTATTATTATTATTATCATTATTATTATTATCATTGTTATTATCTTTAATATTATTATTGCTTTTTGCTGTTGTTAATGTTATTATCATTATTATTTTTGTTATTATTATTATTGTTATCCTTACTATTATTGTTGTTATTATCATTATCATTATTATCATCACTATTATTATTATCTTCATTTTTTTTATTATTATTGTTATTTTTATCATTACTATTGGTATTATCATTATTATTTTTATTACTGTTATTATTATTATTATTATTATTATTACTATTATTATCATTATTGTCATTATTCTGCCATTAACATCTCATCTTTATTGTTGAGTAATTGTTATTATTATCATAATCATCATCATTATCATTATTATTATCATGGTTTTGTCATTATTATCATCATCATTCTTGCTTCTATTATTATTGTTGTCATTGTCATTTTTATTTTCGTTACTATTATTATTATCATCTTTCTATCATTACCATGTTATTATTATCATCAGTACTGCTATTAATATAATAATAATTATTATTATCATTGTTATTGTTATTACTATATCATCATGATCATTAATACTGTCATTATTATCATGATCATTGTTATTATTATCTTTAACCTTATTATTACTAATGATGATAGTAAAACAATGATAGCAATGATAATAACAATAACAATAATGATTACGATAATGATAATGACTATAACAATGACAGTAATAGTAATAATAATGATGATGATAATAATAATAATAATAATAATAATAATAATAATAATAATAATAATAATAATAATAATAACGGATAACAATAGATAAAACAATAGTAATGATGAGGATGAGAATAATAGTAATATTAGTAATAATAATAATGATAATAATAATAATAACAACGACAACAATGGTAATTACATTGACAATGATGACAATAACAATAATAACAACAACAACAATGCTAATGATATCAATGATAACCATGATGATTATGATGATAATTATAACAGTGATAATAATGCTAATGATAATGGCGATGGTGACGCTGATGATGATAAGAATGAAAATAATAACCATGGTATAGTACTGGTCATTTTGGGGCATACCTGGAGTGGCAGAGATTCGATAATAGTAATAAGAGTAATAGTAATAATAATAATAATAATAATAATAATAATAATAATAATAATAATAATAATAATAATAATAATAATAATAATAACAACAACAACAATATCATAGTAATAAAAATAATACTAATACTAATACAATTACCACGAATGATAATAATGACAATGATAATAATAATAAGGATAAGAGTAATAATAATAACAAGTAATAACGATAATCATCATTTTTCTAACTATGATAAGAATGCTAATGATAATAATGATGATAATCATCCTAATTATGGTAAAAGCGCTAATGCCAATAATTACGGCAATACTTACAGTAAGAACAATACTAATATTATCATCAGTAAGTAACAGTGATCCTTCCTGCCATCCACGTCAAGTGTTGGATCTCATTGGCAGCGAGTGTACTGCATTCCATCTCTAATCGTTCCAAACTGATCTTTATAGTGATTTTCTGTCTTGCGATAACTGGCCACTTTTTTCATATGTAAAGCCCGGTAATGTGTTGTTTGAAAGTTATATACGTTAAAAATTCTGTAACATCACGTTTTTTTTAACAGAGCGTGCCAGTGCTTAGCGTGACGGTGACATTTAATACTAATAATGATAATGATATTTTATAATGATGTTGACGGTAGGAATGACAAAAACAACAATCCTGGAAAATCCATTCCAAAGAAGTTTATATGAAAATTGACACGGCAGTTTCAAAATCAAACTAGTGTCATTTGTGCGAAACAACAGTGAGTCTTTTGCGAGTTCGAACAAGGCCGGACAGACAGCTGCCGCAGCCATTAGCGGATATAATTACAATGATGATAATAATAATTGATAATAATAACAATAATAATAATAATAATAACAATAATAATGATAATAATGATAATGATGATGATAATAATAATAATAATAATAATAATAATAATAATAATAATGATACCAATAATAATCATTAACATTATTATCATTATCATAATTATAATTATAATAATGATGAGCATGATAATATTGATATTTGTAATAATAGTAACAACAGAAATGATAATGATGATAATGAAAATAATAATAATCATAATGATTACAATGATGATAATAATAATAATAATAATAATAATAATAATAATAACAATAATAATAGTAATAATGATAATAATAATAATAATAATAACAACAACAATAATAATTATTAACATTATTATCATTATCATAATTCTAATTATAATAATGATGAGCATGATAATATTGATATTTGTAATAATAGTAACAACAGAAATGATAATGATGATAATGAAAATAATAATAATCATAATGATTATAATAGTAATAATAATAATAATAGCAATAGCAATGATAATGATAACAATAATAACAGTAATGATAATATTAGTGATAATGATAATAATAACAATAATAATGATAGCATTGATAAAAATGATACTAATGATAAAAACAACAATGACAATAATTATAATGATGACGACCTTAATATAACAGAAATAAAAACAATAACTATATGCTGTAAATGTTCTCATTATTTTCATCATTGTTTTCATTAACATTATTATCACCATTATCATTAATCATTATTATTATCCTTATTATCATCATTATTATCATTATCACTATTATCATTATCATTATTATCATTATAATCGTTATAATGATAATTATTTTTTATTTATTATTATTATTATTTTTTGTATTATTATCATTATTAACCGTTGACAATCTTATTGATCAGGTCTGACTACCAGTAAACTACAAACCATATAACCTTGCATCTCTCCTTGGTCGGCACCATACCACCAGCACAAACACTGGGAAAATGCCCTTTCCCGTTTGCGCATAGGCCACACCCGCCTCACACATTCATACCTCATGGCATACTCCAAACTTCCTCTATGGTCCTCATACAATTCACTCACTCAGTTCCACATATCTTACTATCCTACCCTCATTTTACTGAAGCCCGTAGCCTCGGTTTTCCTTACTTACAAACTCTCACGGAATCCCCTACTTTTTCAACTGACACCCTATTCTCTTTCCTCCGATGCATGAATACTTTACGATAGTGCTATACCGCTTTTGATGTCTAGCACATTTATTTGTTTTAAAGCATCATACATTATCATTATTATTACTATTATTATTGCAAGTTGTCATTACTATCATCATCATTATTACTAGTATAATTATTGTTATTACTATGATTATTATTATTGCCACTGACATTATTATTATTAGTAGTAGTAGTAGTAATAGTAGTAGTACCATCTTTATTATTAACATTGTTATTATTATTATCATAAAGGCGATAATAATTAAATAAAAAACAACAATAACAATTATTATCATTACCATTAATCCTAACACGAGCGTTACATATGTTGTCATTGTTATTATTGTTTTTGTCGTGAATATTATTGTTATTGTTTTTGATATCAATATTAGTATTATCATTATTATTATAATTTTTGTTATTGTTATTTTAAGTATAATTTTATTTTCATTGTTATTATTATCATTATTATTATTACTATTATTATTGTTCTTATCATAATTATTGTTGTTATTAATATTATTATTATTATTATTATTATTATCATTATTATTATTATTGTTATAATCAATATTGTTGCTGTTGCTGTATTGTTATAGTTATTATTATCAATATTATTGTTATTACTATTATTGTTGTTGTTATTAGGACTGTTATAGTCATAATTATCATCATCATTATTGTTATTATTATTATTGTTATTATTATAATTATCATTATTATCATCATTATTATCATCATTATTATTAGCCTCCGGGCTAGTACACTGGTAACGTGTCGGCCTCTCATCCGAGAGGTCGGCGGTTCGCGCCCCGCCCAGGCGCGAGAAGTTGCAATTGTCGCCCGGAGGTTACTGCTGTGGCTGGGCACCACGGCGGGCAAGGACTCGGTTCAGCCGAGTCAGCACCAACTGACACACGTGAGCGAGTCGGCATTAGTCGACACAGGCCGGGCTCCCCTCATAGCCCGGGCGAGGCTAAGCTTCGCATATCGGACTTATCCTTATCCTTTATCATTATTATTGTTATTGAACTAGTTTCACAGTTGATGTTACTGGTATTTTTCTCTTGTCTTTATTTTTGAGACTCTTCACGGGGCACTGCCTGTGTCCTAAGTGTCGAGGATTCTTCTTAATATTCCAGCTGAGCTGAGTAACACACTTTTTTGTATTACGCCAGGATGTATTCTGTCGCACCCAATTCTTTTTAGATATTCATCCAGCTTTGGTGGCATAGCTCCTAATGCTCCTATCACTATTGGTATTACTTTTCCTTTCATCTTCCAACAACTTGCCATTTGGAACTTGAGATCTTGATATTTTTCTATTTTTTCTCGTTCTTTTTCTATTATTCTGGAATCGTATGGTACCGCTATGTCTATTATGTCAAATTCTTCTTTGTCTTTTCTTATTATTACTATGTCTGGTCTTCGAACTTGGACCTCTTGGTCTGTTTGCATGTATTGGTCCCATAGTAATTTTGTGTTTTCATCTTCTACTACTGCCTGTGGCTCGTGCTTGTACCATACGTCTGCTGTACTAGGGAGTTTGTGGTGTTTGCAAAGTGCCCAGTGTACTGCTGTGGCTACTGCTGCTGCTGCTTGAGATTTGCGAAGTTCTGGCTTCGCCCGGGCCTTTCACTTATGGCCCGGCCTGTGTCAGCTTTTTATGGCTGTCTCATTTGTTGGTCTGACACTCGGTGCTTACCGTGTCGGTGGGATTGCCAGCAGGCGCTCCTGTAGCCGTGGTGTAATTGTGGCTACTTTGTCGTGCCTCCTTTTATACTCCTTCTGTGCCAATTTGGAGCATTCACTGGTGATGTGATTTATGGTCTCATCCTTTTGGCCGCACATTCTGCACTTTGTATTTCCCCCTCTACCTTCTATTCTTGCTCTTATTACTCTGGTTCTTAGAGCTTGATCTTGGGCTGATGTTATTAGTCCCTCTGTTTCTTTTTTTATTTCTCCTCTTTTTAACCAGTTCCAGCTGTTCTTGTCCTGGATTTCTTGTACTTGGCGATGGTATTGCCCTGCGAGAGGTTTTTCTATCCATTCAGTTCTTTTCTCCTCTGTCATTCTCTCTTTGTATGATTTGCTATCTTCGTTTTCTGTTATTATATTGTTGGTCCAGGCCAATCTTAGGATTGGGTTGGTAGATTCCTTTATATATTGGCCCAGGGCGCAGCATTCGGTTCTGATGGCTTCTTCTGCGCTTATTAATCCTCTACCTCCTTCACTTCTCTTTAGGTATAATATTGCCGTGCACGCTCTTGGGTGCAAAGAATGGTAGATAGTCATCAGTTTTCTGTTTTTTTCTGTCTATTTTATGTTGTTCTAGCTTTGTCCAGTCTATTATACCTGCCGAATATCGTAGCACAGGTATAGCCCAGGTGTTGATGGCTTTTATCGTGTCCCTCCGTTTAGCTCCGATTTTAGAATAGCTCTTATTCTTTTGAGGTATTCTCTTTTAATTTTTGCTTTCATATCTTCATGTTTTATGTTATCATATTCTAATATCCCTAGATATTTGTAACCGTCTGTTTCGATATTTTTGATGATGTTTTCCCCGACTTCGATTCCGTCAGTATGTGTTACTCCTCCATTTTTGATGTTTAGCACTCCACATTTATTAATTCCGAATTCCATGCCGATGTCCTGGCTGAATTGCTGTACTTCTTTTACTAATGTGGTTATCTCATTTTCATTGTGTGCAAATATTTTAAGATCATCCATGTATAGTAGATGGTTTATTTTATAATTTTTATTGATCTTACATCCTTCTTTCTTCTTATTCAGCATTGTTGTTAAGGGTATTAATGTCATTATGAATAGTAGAGGAGACCGTGAGTCTCCTTGAAAAATACCTCTTCTGATCTTTATCTCGCATAGTTCTTTATCTTCCGCTGTTAATATTGTCCTCCATTTTTCCATGCTGTTTTTTATTAGGTTCACGATGTTATTAGGTGTTCCCATTAATTCTAAGCATTCTAATATCCAGGAGTGTGGGACCATATCAAATGCTTTTTTTTTAATAAATCCAAGCCATTGATAGGTCTTTTTTCTTTTGTTTGGCTTGTTTTAGTATGAGCTTGTCTATGAGGAGGAGGTCTTTTGTTCCTCTGGTCCCTTTTCTACATCCTTTTTGTTCTGGAGGGATGATGTTGTTTTCCTCAAGATGTTGGTACAGGTGTTCGTAAATTGTACCGGTAAGCAATTTCCACATTAATGGTAGGCAGGTAATTGGTCTGTAATTTGTTACTCTATTTCCTAGCGCTGTATCTTTTATTATTAAAACGGTCCTGCCTGTTGTTAGCCATTCTGGGGTTTGACTTTCTG
>NC_051401.1:27832570-27872570 GCF_015228065.2 Penaeus monodon | reverse complement strand
ATGGCACTATTGTAAAGAAAAAAATAGAAAAGGATTATGCTTACTGATACATATAATCTGCACAGACAAAGAAGTAATCTATATATAATCTATATAATCTGAAATAATCTATATAGGCATAGAATAAATTCAAATGGCTGTGGACTTAGTCTGCACACAACTTTTGTCTCATTGCATTTTCTTAATTTCAATTGTTATTTTTTTGCTTGTACAGATTATTTGATTAGTCTGTCAAAGAGTAGTTATTTTCTTTTACAAAAGATATTTCAAGTGTCTTAAATAGTTTTATTCTGTCTATTATAGGCAAAGTTTGTACCATATGGGTTTGTGAAATTGAAACTTTACTTTTATTGTATATCTGTTGGTAGTTTTTAAAAAGAAAAGTACATGCACATGAATTAAAATGAATTGACTAAACATTCGATTCAAGAATAAGTTATAGAACTGAAGAAAAATATGTAATAAACTGGTAAATTTCTCTAATTGATCTGCATTTTAAAATTGTCAAATGTGGTATCACGTATGATGTCTTGTGTGCATTTTTAGCAGCTTTAGGTGGTTCTAAGCCATGAATACAAAATATAACCAGTAAGCTAGAGCCTTGACAGGTCTGAATTATGCACTAATAAAGAAAGTGATCTCATAACTCAAGAAGAGATGGTGGTATTACAGGGAAACATCTCTTTCTTGTTCCCAGTTTCTTGTGCAAATTAGGAGAGTTTTGACAGATGTATTCTGCTCATTTATCAGTTTTCCTGACTAGTTTAACTATATTTGGGTATTTGCCATGAGTAGGGGTTCATTGATGACCAAATTTAATGGGTTTTAAGATGTGTACATATTTTAGAAATTCACAAATAATATTAAAATCCATTTGCTGGAAATCATGATACTAATAGATATTGTTAATTTTATATAGTTTGTGTTTCTTTAGCTATTATTGGTAAATACTTATTTATTTTATGCCTCTGCCACTGACCTCTGTGCCCTTATTGCTAAGGCAAAAGACAGACTACCTTCAACACTCAGAAGATATTTAGGGGAGATAAACTTGTAGAACTGGCATTATGGATATATGTGTGATTATATTCTTAACAAATATTAATTTTATTGCATGAAATCCAAGGATTTAACCAAAGCTAATGTTCATTTTTAGTGTAGATCATTAGTTACCAACCCTCCCTGGTTAATCTTTATGGTATTGACATACTAGGCAAGGGCAAGTTGAAGATAAAATTCTTTTAGAGAACAAAATGTTAAAGTCATCTGCAGACATGAGTGGCAATGCCACAAAAAGGAAGATATTGCAGAAAGTGCTGCTCACAGCCTAAGTCCACTTGATACTTCCAAGTTTCTGCTCTGATACTTGTTGTACTTACTGAGGTGAGAACAATATTTGTTGAGGATGTTGGGGGCAGAGCTCCCCATCAGCCCTTCCTTTGGGCAGCACCTGAAGGGCATGTGCCACCTGGTCACAACAACTTATTGAAGGAAAAAAATTGTGACATGGAGGTGGGGACTGTAAAGAAGTACCCTCCCTCCTCAACTAACAGTTTTAGGGTAGGGGGTATAAATCATATAAAATACTGTTGAACTGTGTCTAACCTAATATTAAAATATAAGATATATGGCAGTTAGTAATGTATTCACCTGTATGACATATAGTGTACATGGTGATTGTAGTTATTGCACAGCTAGTAGGAATATTGTGAAAAGACCAAAAAACATCCTTCATTTACATTCTCGTTGGATAGACTTTGAACTGGTTCCTTATTTGACATTATACCCCCTGGGTGTATTACCAATGTAAATGTAACATACTATTTTTGTTGTATGAGAACTGACTCCAAACTATCCAAAGAATAGTAAATTTTTATGAAGCCCAGAACAACAGTTGATATGAAACTGTCCTTGTATCTGATTTGCTTGCCCATTCAAGTATGGTTTTGATTGATCTATAGGCAAATTAAACATAATTTTTTTCTTCTGATATATGGCTCCTTTTCAAATAAGTGCACATCAGGTAAAAGAAAAACATCTTATTGATTGATGTGAAGGATGAAAGTTGGTGCTGCTGTGAGTATTATGTTCATCATCATCAAGGGGCTACCGCTGACGGGGGCGCATGGCCGCATCTACCCTTCACTTCCAGCCATTAGGGTCCCTCATGGCAAGTCTCCAGGCAGGCCCTCAGCCCATCTCTAGTTCCTTACGACATGTCTCGTCCAGCTGCCCAAGCCATGACTTCCTGGGTCGTTCCACAGGCCTCCTCCACCCAGGGATGTTTCACAAAGAGACAACCTGATGGACAGGGTCATCCACAGGGAAACCAGCTAGGTGCCCATATAGCCTGAGTTGGTGATCCCAGATTATGCAAGTAACAGGTCTCATACTAGTCTCACGGTGTAGCCGTCGGTTGGACACGTGGTCCTACCAACTGTACCCCATGATCCAGCGAAGAGACTTGTTACAAAAGGCATCACGACAAGACTCCAAGGCACTAGATAGCATCCAGGTTTCACTTCATAGAGCAAAACTGGCAGTATGAAGGCCTTGAAGACACGTAGCTTGGTCATTCTGCATAGGTACCGACATCTCCAAATGCTCTTGTTGATTGAGTTCATGGCTTCTGTTGCCAGCCAATCCGTATACTGACTTCTTGGTCTGACAGCCCAGAGATATGGACTACACTACCAAGGTATGTAAAACTCTCTGTGACTTCACTGTCCTCGCTGCAAGCATGGATCGACTGAACGGGTTCCCCTAACAGGCCCCCAAAGTCCTGAATCTTGGTTTTGGTCCAGGAGACTTCTAGGCCTAAGGGCTTCGCCTCATTGCTAAATGCATCAAGAGCTGCCACCAGTGACTCCAGGGACTCATTTTTGCCCCATACTGACTTTGGCTAGTAGTTCTGCCCATTATCCAGTCCATACAGATGTTGAAAAGTGTTGGTGCAAGGACAGAGCCTTGCCTCACCCCTGAATTAACAGGGAAGAAGTTTGACAGACCCCCACCATACTTTACGGCATTTTCAGTACCGGTATAAAGGCTTGCTATTAGGCCAATACTCTGCATCAGAATTCCCCTGAGTCTCAGGATCTCCTATATCGATTCACGATACACCGAGTCAAACGCCTTCTTGAGGTTGATGTGAGCTGCAAGCAACTTATGACCAAACTCACGACAGCATTCCACAATTACTCAAAGCACTAGTATTTGGTCTATTGTGGACTTGCCAGCGGTGAATCCAGACCGCTCCAGTCTCTGATGCCTTAGTAGGTGGCCGTGGATCCGTTTCAGAAGAATGTGGGTGAAAACTTTGCCTGGTATGCTGAGCAGTGTAATGCAACGGTAGTTGCTACAATCCCAACGATCCCCCTTCCCCATCCAGAGAGGGATGACCACACCCCTCAACAGGTTGGGGAATGATACCAGACTGCTGGATGGCAGTCAAGACTGTGTGCAAGCCCCAAGCCATAGGTTCACCCCCAGCCTTTAGAAGTTCAGCAGGGATATCACATATGTCTGCAGCTCCTCCACTCCTCAGCTTGGAAATCACCATCCTAACCTCAGTTAGGGTAGGAGGTTACTCTCGGATGGGTGGGTCCGGCACAAGTATTGTGATATCGCTTGCATCCAAGCTAATAGTTGGAGGGTCTACCTGGTACAAGTGCTCAGCCCAACGTTCACGAACCCCAACATGATCTGAGATGATCTGTCCATCCACTGATCAAACTGCAGTCATCTGCAAGGAAGGCTTTGAGTTCAGCTTTCTCAGGGCTTGGTAGGCTGGGTGAAGGTCGTTTACCAAGAAATGGCCTTCAACCTCCTCAGCAAGATTCCTGATGAACTGTTCCTTGTCCCTTCCCAGCTGTGTACGAGCCTTACGCACCAAAGAGTGATGCAAGACCTGACTGCCATTCAGCTGAGTCATGCGGCATGCTTCAGAGACCTCCAATGTCTCCAGGGAGATGGAATTCTGCCTTTCCCTCAGACGTATGCCAATGGACTCGTGGGCTGCTTCGAGTGTTTTGCTTTTAAAGAACTCCCACAGAGGAACTGGGTCTGTCAGGTTGTCAAGTTCTGTGAATTGGTCAGAGACTGCCATGGTGAACCCATGGGCACACTCCTCCTCCTACAGTCTGTCCAAGTGAAACACCTTAGAGTGGCCACTGGAGGGACAGAGAGTTTTGAAGTGGACCCATAGGGTAGCCACAAGCAGCCTATGGTCATTGCCACAGAATTCGGCACTTCAGTAAACGTTAAAGTTGCCCAGAACAATGCAAATATCTCGCCAAGGGCAATTATCTGCCACAGATGAGAGTTTGGCATAGAATGCCTCTTTCACATCAAGTTTGCAAACATCATTAGGAGTGTATACAGCAATAAGACATGAATCCAAAAGCATGCCCCCGAGCCGCCCACTTACCCCAGGGTGGCTAAGGGGCAGGAGTTAGTACAGAGACAGGGTGTGTCCACACGCTGGTGGGCCATGGCTCCGTACCTCTGGGGCCTCCTGCTGCTCTGAGATCCCCTATAGTTTAGACTTGGACCGCAAGGTGCCCAGTTACCCATGGGTAGCCACGAAGAGGCACTGCAGAAGTCTTGATGACGGAGAGGCTGTGAACTGGCAGGGGAGTATTATGTTACAACTTCTCAATTTTCAGTTTGCATAAGTTAGAATAATAATACCCCTAAGATCATCCACCACAAATCACAGCAATTGTCAAATGGATTTGGATATGACACAATAACTAGAAATGAGAACTGTCCCCAAAGCCACAGTGGGTAATTTGTAAACAGTTACTCTTTTATTTTACAAACAGTGAGTAGTATTTTTTGCAGATAAGTAGATCATAAGAATATTTAGACCCACAAAACATTGCATTATATGTTATTTTTTTATTTCATATTTTTATAAAGATGGTATCTTTGAAAAAAAAAAAAAAAAAAAAAAAGTATGGTTAGAAAAAAACTGAATTATTTTATATACTATTATATCTGGTGTTTGATTATGTGATGAAAGTGGATTTTTCTCAACTTCAAATACCTTTTCTTTTCTTTTTAAATAGGCTACATATAAAAGTTATATGAAAGTTGCTTGTCCAATGCAGATTGTTCTGCACTTGTTTACTGTTATTCACCCATATAATTGTGTCATTTATGTTGGCATCTTGTCTTTCTGTCTTATTGCCACGGAATGCTTACTTTTTTAGTTGCCTTTACTCTTTTTTTATATACATATTTTGTTTATTGTTTTCTAAGGATTCTACCAGTGGGGTGAGACTAAAGCTTATATAAAAAGGTTTACAATCAGTTTATATATATTTTTTAAAAAGCAGAGTTTTAATAAAGAATAGATAATAATTTAATAATAATTTTATTTTGCAATACTCAAAACAACAGGAAAAACATTTTGATAGACAATGCCATTATTCATGTTACAGAATACATTAAAAAGATAACAGGCTGCAAGTCCAACTCAACGGGTGTTACAGTGTCAAGTGACTGCTGTGTCCTCTGGGCTATGTGCTTTGACAAAGACAAAAAAAAAATCAACTATGTATATTCTGACAAGATAGAGCTTAAACTGGTATCTTAGTTGACAATTAATTTTCAAGGAGTTCTACAAGCTATTTCATTCGAGATTGTATGTGGTAAAGGTTTATTTTTAGTTGGCTGAAGTGGTGATTGGTAGATACTGCACCACCATCAGGTTGGCTGCAGATTGTAGGCTTTCCATCACAGATCAAGTAAATTTGAATGGAACATTTCCAAAGGCATTTTGAAAACCACTGTGGATATCTTATGAATATTTACCAAAGATATTGAATAATGGCTGTACATCTAAGTTTAATTATGTAAGATTAAGTATACTTTCTATATATTTTTTCAGGTTCTTTTTTTGCTTCCTGCTCAGTTTGACGATGAGTGAAATCCACCAGTATATCCTGGTAACCAAAAACAACTTGACCTCTGACCAGCGAAAGTTGTATGACTTGGTTCAAGCAGCTGGTATTGTGATGCACCCAACACTTTTCAAGTGAGTGGAGAAGTCTCTTGGTTCTTCAGTATTTTAGAAAAAATACTCATACCATTTATTTATTTTTTCATGTATCTAATTTTCAAATTTCAAACTTGAAAAGGCATATTTGTAATAAGCTACATATAACCTCTTCCTCTTTAACCACAAAGGAGCATCATGGACCTCCTCAACGAGAAAGTTCCTCCACATGCTCTCCTCAATGTACTAAAGGAGCAGAGTGGAAGGATTCTCAACAGGAGCAATATCAGCAACGATAACTTCCTTCCAGAGGAATTCATAAATGGAAACATAAGATAGACAAACTGCTGATCTTCAGGGATAATTTCTGGTTATTGTGGATTCTGTTTATGATCTTACTAGTTACCAAAAGGTTGAAAAGCTTTAGTTAATTTAGTTTTTTTTCCTCTGCTGTCTTCTCCTCACTTCACTTCACTTCACTTCACTTCACTTCACTTCTCTTCTCTTCTCTTCTCTTCTCTTCTCTTCTCTTCTCTTCTCTTCTCTTCTCTTCTCTTCTCTTCTCCTCTTCTCTTCTCACTTTTCTCCTCTCCTCCTCTCTCCTCTCCTCTCCACCTCTTTCTTCTTGTCTTATCTCCTGTACTTTCCTCTGCTCTCCTTGATTAATGGTTCAAATATTGAATCTCAGATATATCTTGATGTACCATTAAATAAAAAGAGAATTGATATTTAAACATTTTCTTACTTAGATGAAAAAGAGACTTTTGCATATATTTTAAAAGGCAAGTCAGTGTATTACCAGAGAAATGTAAAAAAATTTGTTTTAAGCTCTTGGAGGAAATGGTAAGAATTTCTACAACTCTAATGAGCATCTTGATAAGAATTAACAATTAGCTTTTGTTATATGGTAGTAGGATATGTATATGTGTGTGTGTGTGTGTGTGTGTGTGTGTGTGTGTGTGTGTGTGTGTGTGTGTGTGTGCGTGCGTGCGTGCATGCGTGCGTGCGTGCGTGCGTGTGTGCGTGCTGTCTGTAGAACAATTTTTTATCATTCACAAGCAAGTGCCAACTATATTAACACAGTATATCAGTACAAAAGTATTGAAATGTAGATAATGTACCAAATACTATTTTTGAGAAGTGAGTATAATGTTTTTTAAAATTAGATTTAAATAATAGTTCCTGCCAGCTAATAAAAAAATACACAGGTGGCTGAAACTGAGGATAACGGGGGCATTGCATTACCAAAAGTGTGTTTTAAGATTATTGATATTGTAAAATGTTGATATAGTTACTCATTTGTTTCAGAACTTTGTCATTTATTATCAAACTGAATTGACTGCAAATAGGTATATATTGCATTTTTGTGAAATAAGAGTAGATTGTTTTATATATATATATATATATATATATATATATATATATATATATATATATATATATATATATATATATATATATATATATATATATATATATATATATATATATATATATATATATATATATGTATATATTATAATTACACTAATTATTTTTTTTATTGTAATAAGCATGTCAAATGATACTTATAAAAGCTGATATTTTTGGGCCACCAGACAAGTACACAATATGGAAAGCTTTAAAACTCATTGTCATGTAAAGGATACCTGCATAATAAAGAATATTTATTAATTGATTGTTCTTGCAATTTCTTTCCCTTACTTATAGTGATGTATCTGTATTTTGTTCAATGAATTATTTGATTACATTATTTTATACTTACGAATAAAGAAAAATCTTTTTACACAAGATCACCACAGAGCACATGGATTGTTCACATAATTAAGAAAAGGGGGGAGATAAGTAGATCATTTTACATTTTCCAAGTCATATGCATTACTTCTTGACCTTGTTCTTGCAAAGTTGATGGCCAGTCCCATTTTTATTTTGCCAAAATTTACTCTTTGCTATTATTATATAATACTTTGCATTGATGGTGCCTCCCTCTTGATCTGAAAGGAAAAAAAGACACTTCCATGCCAATTCATGTTGCACTATCAGCTTAAGGAAAGGCATTTCTGCTAACTGATTCAAATCATATTTGGAAAAAAAATTATGTTTTTAATCACCCACTGGTGATCATATTCAGTAGGCCAGTTCAGAGGGATTTGAAGAAAAATCATTAAATTCAAGCTATAAAGAAGGTTCCATAATAATAATAACCCCTCTAATCCCTTGCTCGTTGTTGTCGTGGAGGGACTTGGGAGATGGAGACTGGGACCCAATGTAGGGGATCACCCTACCTTGGACCTCATCTCGACTAATTTTGCATGGTCTTTTCTTCACCCCCTTATTTTTCCTTTTCTTTATTATCATCTGTCCATGTCCTAAGGTGTGAAAGCTGTGCTGAAAGGATGGGATTGTGTCAATCATGAACGGGCTCCGGGAGCCATGTGCACAATATTCGCTTGGTTAATCGTCTAGACCGTTTCCTCTTCCCATTTATTTGAGGCTCACCATGGCCAAAAATGAAGTTTTTTTACCCTTATTAGGACATTAAGGCCTGGCCCTTCATCAACTAGCTATTTACATTTGATTTAATTGTGTCCCGACCCCTGCCTCACCTTTGACCACGGCACTGATACTAATACCCCCTCCTCTGTGTTTGCTATCAACTTTATCCATTCCAAATCATCCATCCAGGTCATTACTGAGCCTTCAGAATACACCCATTCTCTCTCCCAACATCGTCTATTCCATCTGCTGCACAGTCATCATTGTCTACCCACACTCCCTTTATTACTACTCTTTCTCCTTATTGTCCTCCCAACAGTACTACCTCTCTCCATGCCACCCCATCTTCCTCCCGCCCTCGTCTTTCTACTGCTTCCACCTCTGCAAACCTTTTGAGTACCCTTTTTGGCCCAGCCATGTGGGATAATTTCTTTGTGATACCCCCTACAGTCCCATATTCTGACAATACCCATCTCTTCCAACATGTCTCCAAAAACAAGTTTCCTTTCGCAGTCCTCCCAATCGTTTACGCCTTGTCGCAGTCCCAAGCTCATACCTTGACTGACCTCATTGGCAAAATTATTCCTTCCCAACCTCACTCCTCCCGTAATACTTGTACCCGAACTGTTTCCGTCTCTCTGACTGACTGTCCTGTCTACGGCAAGGACTTTTCAGACTGTGAAAATGACTTACTGACACTGCCCTGCCTACAAACTCGAATCTGAGGTTGCAGTTCTCATATTCAAACTAGGACTCAGTCTACGTGAGGCCAGACAAGAAGCACACCGACGAGGGTTTTTTCTTTCTACCTATTCCAAAACTATACTTCGCTCCGCTCCGCTCCTTAATATTAACAGGGCTGGAAAAAAAGACACTGATGGGGGAGGAGTTGATATGGTTAGACAGGGCAGGACTCTTTACCAATATAAACTTCATGGAGGAGGTCATGTGTACAGAAGGTAATTTTGGCAATATTGATGTAGGACTTTTAGTGCCCTGGGGGAATAATGTAGCAATATATTGTTATTGCAACAAAGTCAACAAAGCAGGCAAGAAGGTCTTTTTCACAGTCTAAATCCTTGTCGTGGATAGCTTAGGAGATGGAAACAGTTCTGGTACATGTATTAAGGGAGGAGTGAGGCTGGGCAAGAATAGGTTTGCAAGTAAAGTAAGTCAGGGTAGATAATGCACGAACTTGGGACTCAGATGTAACTGTGGCAAGGCGTGAACAGCCAGAACGGCTGCGAAAGGAAACTTTGTCTACTTAATTTTGGGAGACACTGTTGGAAGAGTCGAGTATTGTCAGATAAGGGATTATGGGGGGAA
Organism: Penaeus monodon; assembly: GCF_015228065.2. NCBI lineage: Eukaryota > Metazoa > Arthropoda > Malacostraca > Decapoda > Penaeidae > Penaeus > Penaeus monodon. The sequence continues at coordinate 27,862,744 of NC_051401.1, read as the reverse complement.
AAAAGAAACCTTGTTCTTGTTTTTGGAGATTGTTGGAAGAGTAGGGTATTGTCAGAGTATGAGACTGGGGGGAATCACCAAAAGTCGATCCCACTTAGCTGGGCTAAAAAGAGTGCTCAGAAGATTTGTAGAGGTGGAAGTAGCTGAAAGATAAGGACAAGAGGAAGCGGGAGTCGTGCTAAGTAAGGTAGTACTACAGGGTGATGGAAAATAAGGATGTAGAGTAGTAACACGGGAGGAGGGAGTTGAAAACGGAGAAGAGTGTAGAGGATAAGGAGATGGAGTGAAGGTTGTTGGGAGAGAAGGTTGGGTAATGACCTGTGTAAGTACTCTGGAATGGATTTATTAACAGTAGGTATTGAGGAGGGGGAAGTAGTGTTCAGAGTCATGATCAAAAGAGAACCAGGGGTCGGGGAACCAGAATAGTTGATAAGGGGCAAGCCCCAATGCCCCTAACACAGGTACAAATCATTACTGGCCATGGTAAGCCTGGAGTATGTGGAGAAGAGAAATGGTTCATCCTTCAGGGTCCCCATAAGGGGTAAAGCCTAGATAACTAAACGGGAATATCGTACCTATAGCTCACTGAGACCGTTCAGGACTGATCCAAAGCCAGCCTTTTAGGCTTTCAACATGGCTGTCACATCTTAGGAAGTGGGCAGAAAGAGTTAGAGAAGAGAAAGAAAAGGAAAGGGGGACAAGAAAAGACTGCAAAACTGGATGAGCCGAGAACTGAGCCCAAGGTTGGGGAGGTCCTCAACATTGGGCCTCAGTCTCCTGACAACAACAGGCATGGGATGAGGGGGGGTGGGTACAAGTACCTCAAACCATAATTTTTGATCTAAGAAAATGGAACTAACTTTATTTTCTTCACAGAAATCGTAGAAATGAACTTTTGTGTGTGTATTTTAACCTAGATTTTATGTTATAGCTCTCCAAAGTAGTATATTTTTGTGCTTCTTTTAGAAGCACAATTATTTTCTAGTTTTCATTTTTTTACAAGCAATGAAAAAAAAGTGGGATTGGTAGTTCTAGTGCACTATTTTAAACTGATTAGTGGTTAATGGTTGCAAAATAAATATGCTAGACATATAAGGTCATATTGCACTTAGAAAGCTGTAGTACTGAAAAAGGTAAAAAGAGGGGTTAGTTGATGATTAAATGTGCTACACGCTAAAAGTCGTTTAGCAGTTCATAATGGTATGGCACTGAAAAGGGCAAAGACGGGGTTAAGGTAGAGAGGGTGAGCAAATGGGCTAAGGTAGGAATTTACAATGGTGATTAGATCAAGGTTGCCTGAGGAAGAAGTGTGAGATTTTGCAAGGATGTCCGTAAGGTAAGGTAGGGATTAGCAAAAGGAGAAAGGAGGTTTAAGGGCGATTTGATCATAGTTTCAGGAGAAATGTCAGGAGGGAGAGAATCCAGGGAAGGGAGTTGTTGTGACAAAGAGTCACATTTATATCCAGGGGGAAGCGGAAGGGATAATAGGGAAGGAAGGGGGGATGATGCAGATGAAGCAGAGAGTGTATTGGAAGGGAGTGGGAGAGAATGTAAGGGGAACATGAATAAGAGGAGGATTGGTGTCCGCCATTACTTTGAGTGTAGAGGGAATGAGAACAGAGAGATTGGAGGACGTATGGGGTGTAGGCTTGTTATCTTGGTCATGATTAGATAGTTGAATGTCTTCGAGAGTTTCTGAAGTGGATTTGGTTGGGGAGGTCTGAAAAACAAAGCTTTTCTTAAGAGTGGGAGAAATAAGTAAGAGGTAAGTGGACGGGAGGGTGTGGTAGGAAAAGATGGAGTGGAACGTTTAGATTGACTGCTACAGGTACAGTGAGGAGGGAGAGAGATAGATGTCGGGCAGTGGTGGTGTTTGAATTTAGAATTACAAAAGAATTTGATTGAGAGTAGAAGTGGAAACGTAAGATGGATGAGGAATAGATACGGGGGGTGAGGTGTATATACAACTTGAAAGGAAGGAGGATGGGCAGAGAAAGGCAGCATTGAAGTAGGCAGTAAGAAAAAAACCTTCCTGTCAGGCCACACATAAATAGAGGCCAAGTTTGAATCTGAGAATTGCCACCGCATATTCAAACTTGTAAGTAGGGCAGTCCCTATAAAATACATTATGGGAGCACCACAAGTGGCACATGTGCGTGACTGTGCTGAGCAGTTTGATCGATAATGACCAGGTTGGGCATGTAGAGGGCATCAGACTATGGAGTGGCAGTGTTTGGCCTAGATGCTTAATAATTATAATGATGATGATAAAATAGAAACCCCCCCAGCTCGTTGTTGACGTGGAGGGGCACAGGAGACGGGGACTGAGACCCAATGTAGATCACCCCAGCCTTGGTTCTCAGCCCTCGCCTCAACTAATTTCGCATGGTCTTTTCTTCAACTCCTTTTCTTTTCTTTGTCTTCATTATCCCTTCTGTCCACTTATCCTAATCGTTAAACTCATTTTTACCGTTTTCGCCGTAATACTTTTATCATAATGCTCCATGCAATCTTTACTCCTTCTCATTCTAACAATCTTTACCTTATAGTATGCCGCATCAGCCCCCCCCCTCTCTGACCTTTTCACTACCATACTACCCTCTAGTACTGTTCAACCTATAACTTTGCCTAATCATTAATTAATTCCTAACCCTTTTTGTCTCTCTGCTTTACCGTGGCGCCGTGTGATCTTTGATGTCATGTAGCACTTCCTTACCTGGGGCTTGGTCCCCAAGCCTCACGCTATCACTATATTCTGAATACGCCGCCACTGAATGGGTGAAGGTTAATAAAGTCGGACAGGGATTCTCCGTTGTTATGACCATGAAAGTGGAGGGCATTTCTACAGAAAGTAATCTTGGCAATATTGGTGGAGGACTTACAGCAGCCTCTATGGGGAATGGTATAGCATTGTACTGATGCTGCATCATAGTCCATGAGGCAGGTGCGTATATCTTATCGGGGAGATGGAGATAGTTTCGGTATAAGTATTGCGGGAGGGATAAGGCTAGGCAGGAATGGGTTTGTCAGTGAAGTCAGTCATAGTTGATAATGCTTTAGCCTGGGATTCAGATACAACTGCAACAAAGCAGGAATGATCAGGGCAGCTGCGTAATGAAACTTTACCTACTTGTTTTTGGAGGCATTGTTGTCAGAGAGGAGTGTTGTCAGAGTAAGGGGCTGTTAATAGGAAGACACAAAACTCGATCCGATTTGGCCGAGCTAAACAGGGTACTCGAAAGATTTGTAGAGGTGGGGGTAGTAGAAGGACAGGGCCATATTGAAGAGAGAGGGGCACTGAGTGAAGTAGGGAAGAACGGGTAGTACGTGATAAAGTAGAGGGTGTTGACAGAGGAGAAAATGTTTCCTGGAGGTTGAGTAATGGCCTGGGAAGATGATTTGGACTGGACTGAGGTGATAGTTGTTGAGGAGAGGGTAGTGGTACTGTTCAGAGTCATGGTCAAAGGAGCCTGACCCAAAGAGCCTAGGGTCAGGGAACTGGGGGAATTAAAATCAGTGGGGCTAATTGATAAAGGGACAAGCTTCGTTGCCCCTAATAAGGGTACAAACTCTTCATTACTGGAAATGGTAAGCCTGGAGTATGTTGGGGAAAGAAATGGTCCATCCCTCAGGATCCCTATGAGGTATAAGGGCTAAACAACTAAACAGGGGAATGCCGTGACCATGGATCCCCTAGGCTGTTCATGACTGGCATAATATCAGCCTTTCATCCTTTCAACACAGCTCTCACATCTTAAGAAGTGGATAGAAGAAGGTGCTACAGAAGAGTAGGGAAATGAGAGGGGAAGAAAAGATCATTCAAAATTAGGGGAGTCAAGGGCTGAGGCCCAAGGTAGAGGTGATCCCTGGCATTTGGCCTCAGTCTCAGTCTCCTGAGCCCCACGGCAACAGTGGGCAAGGGATTGGGAGAGGTTTAAAATTAAATGGCTCCAGTCCAACTTTATAGGTAAAAAAATAAATGCAAAAATCAATCATACAACAATTCCTTTTCAATGTGTTACTCAGTCGTATTTTGTTTGTCCATCCCCTGCTTTGAGTTTTTATTTATTTTCAATAAGAATATATCTATTTACAAAAGAAATGTGCAATAGGTATTTGTTATACCTTGTGCTATGGTGCATGCCCAAACCCTGTTTGTAATTGCAAGATATATAAATATAAATATATTTATATTTACTTTCATGAACCTACATCAATATGAATATAGAGAGTGGTGCTACTTGTCTTCTGGGTAATAGCCACAAAAACACCAGGGTAGTTAGTTACCCAGTTGTCCGTCATAACTTGGGGCTGTACAGATGTGAGGTCATTTCATGTTAACTGAGACTGCAGTATCAAAAAATTGTGTTTACTCATGTTAGCATGTAAACTTAATAAATGGTGCATTTTAGGCAGTTATAATTTTTTTTAAGTGAATGAAGGCTTACATAAATAAAACAAAAATATCCATTTTAGAATGTTGTTAATGGTAAGAAGAAATAAATGTGCTAGACATCAAAGGTCATATAGCACTATGGTAAAGTATTGTGGCAAAGAGGGTGGAAATGAGTTAATCAAGATAAGAGGTTAGGTGTCAGAAGTTGTAGAACGCTGTGTGATAAAATAGTGGTGAAAACGATATATAGAGGGAGCAAATGGAATACAGTGGGGATTTGTAAAAGGAGAAGGGTTTAAGGGTATAGGGCAATCAGATCAAATGGAGAGTGTGTGTCTGAGGAAGGGAGAAAAACTGTGAAGGAGAAATTATGAAACAATCAAAGGGTAATACGGGTAGAAATGGTTGTAGAAGTAGAAGAAGGCTATTGTTGTGACATGTTAGCATCCTGATAGGAATGGTAAGGATAGTGGGTAAGAAAGCGGGCATTGTGATGTACATGCAGGAGGAAAGGATGGGGTATTTTTTTTTAGGAGAGTGGGAGGAAGTGGGGTAGGGGGAACTTGAGGAGGATGGATATTGGCAAATACTTTCAATGTAGAGCAAATAGGAATAGAGGGTGGATGAGGGAGTGGAGCATTCTATTGTATCATGTTTCGGAAGTTTTGGATGTCTTCAAGAGTAACTGGAGGGGAGTTGAGAGGGGAGGTCTGATAACCAAAGGTTTTCTTATGTGGAGGAGAAGAGGGAATAAATGCCTAAACAGCAGAGAGAGAGGTAGCTGTAGGAGAGGATGTGGTATGAGAATATGGAGTGGAACCTTTAGATTGTTATGACCAGATTGGGTACATAGAGGGCAGTGGGCTGTGGAGTGACAGTTTGGCTGGGTGGCCGAAAGGCTAACATTTCTGACATTGACAGGGGGAGGGGTCGATATTGTCAGACAGGGCATAACACTCCACCAATATAAACTTAATGGAGGAGGTCATATCTATGGAAATTAATCTTGGCTATATTGGTGTAGGACCTAAGTTGGTCTTTGGGAGGAATAGTGTAGCAATGGACTGCCAATGCATCATAGTCAACAAGGCAAGGAAACAAGTCATTTTCACAGTCTGACCAGTCCTTGTCATAGACAGGCCAAATAGTTGGGGAGACAAAAACAGGTATTAAGGGAGGAGTGAGGCTGGGCAGGAATAGGTTTGCCAGTGAGGTCAGTCAGGGCAGATAATGTACCGAGCTTGGGACTCAGGTGTAACTGTGGCAAGGCCTGAACAATCGGGAGCACTCCTAAAGGAAACTTTACCTACTTGTTTTTTGAGACATTGTTGGAAGAGAAGGGTATTGTCAGAGTATGGGGCTGTAGGGAGAATCACAATGAATTGATCCCACTTGGCTGGGCAAAAAAGGGTATGGGGTATGGGGCTGCAGGGAAAATCACATTGAACTGATCCCACTTGGCTGTGCCAAAAAGGGTACTCAAAGGGTTTGCAGTGGTGGAAGCATTTGGACAAGGGCAGGAGGAAGATGGGGTGGTATGGAGAGAAATGGTACTGTTGGAAGGAGGACAATAAGGATGAAGAGTAGTAATAAAAGGGGGGGGGGGAAGACAATGAAGAAGACTGTGCCGTAGGAGATGGGGTGGAGGATGTTGGGAGAGAAGGGGTGTATTTTGAAGGTTGAGTAATGACCTGGATGGATGAATCGGAATGGATAGAGTTGACAGCAAACATTGAGAAAGGGGTATTAGGATCATTGGTTGGAGCTGTGGTCAAAGGAAAGGCAGGGGTTGGGAAACCAAGCCTTAATATCCCTTATATGGGTAAAAAATCATCATTGGTTATGATGAGCCTGAAATAACTGGGGAGAAGAAACAGTCTACCCCTCAGGGTCTCCATATGGGATAAGGGCTTGGCAATTAACCAAAAGAATAATGTGCCCATGGCTCCTGGAGGCTGTTCATGACTGACACAAAGCCAGCCTTCCATCCTTTCAGTATGGCTCTCACACCTAAGATAGTGGACAGAAAAAGGGGATGAAGAGAAGGAAAAGAAAGGGGGGAGAAGAAAAGACCATGCAAAATTAGTTGAGATGAGGGCCAAGGTCCAAGGTAGGGGTGATCCCCTACATTGGGCCTCAGTCTCCGTCTCCTGGGAGACAGAGACTGAGGCAACAATGAGCAAGACAACAATGAGCAAGGTATTAGGGGGGTTCCAGATTAGAAATTACTGGAAAAATGAGTGATTTCATGGGCCAGATCCCTCTTTGTGGGATATTAATTTTCAATAAAAATTAGAATCTGACATTATGTGGTAAATCATTATGATTACTGATAACTTTTAAATAAATTCATATGAAACACAATGTAAAATACTTCCTGATGTATAAATACATATAAAATACCAAGAGGTAGTTCCTATACATGCAAAATTGTTTCAACAATATAAGCACTAAAATTACAACATTTCAGTATTTAGCCGTAGTTATTTTTCAAGAAAGACAAAAACAGTGATTTGAGGGGGCAAACACATCATTGAAATATTTTTCCCATATATCATGGGAGGGCTTTGCAAGCTTAAGGGAGCTGTTTGAAAAGCGATTGAAATTGTGGTTATCTCAAAATGGACTAAAACTTAAGTGTAAGTCATTCAGACAATAGATGGTCCCTTTACAGTTAAGGATGAATAAAGAAAAGTCACTATTTGTATAAGTTTATTTTCACTTATCAATAGGGAATTTATATAATGGCAAGGTTTATGTAATTTCTTATTCAAACTAAAAATCACAAAAAAGTTCCAAAATGGCAAGTTTCCATTTTAAAAGGGTAATTGAACTTCTAACAAAATACCACAGAGGCCTATTTGCTCATAAGAACTGAGCTTTTAACCACTATATGTCATGTTTTACAATATCTGTCATATCAGGTGATTTTCCAAAATCTCAATGCACAACCTGTCTCTATGGTCAAAATCATCACTTATTCAAGTGTCTGTAAACTTAAATGTCAAATCCATTTACAAGAGGAAACTTTGTGATATCTAATATAAAGTGCTTTACATTTTACTATTTGAATGCCATCAACAGACAGGTAATGTTTCAACTGAATAAGAAAACTGAGGAATAAGCCACCTAGTGTAATGTTGCTTATTCATTGTCTTAAAATTGCCAAAGTAACCTGTTGCTCTTGTCCTGGACTAGATCATTTCATAGTTAAAGAATACTGTTTATACACATTGCAACAATATTAAAACACATGAAATAATTACATCTCCTATTTTGCAAAGAAAGATATTGTTTGCCTTACAATACCCCATATTCACAAGTATATGAACTGGGCATATTTCTTGTCAAAACTAATGTGTGTACATTATTAAGGTATCACATATAATAAAGATTACACCTAATACTTGAATATACCAAAAATGTGTACTTGAAATACAAAATATGCCTGCAGTACCAATATCTGATTGCCTATCATGATATCTTTCCATACGGACTTTAGTACTAAACATTGCTGAGAAAATATCAAGTAATCTACAGAATTTCTATTTCCGTCAGTAGTTTTGTATGTTCTTATCACACCATAATTAAGGAAAGATAATCAACACTAATAAGGCCATAATGTTGAGGTAAGCAACAATAAGCTATGATTTTCTTCCTTTTATGTAAATATGAGAAATAGTCAAGCTTAACGCAAATTACTTCAGCACAGGGGAATACCTAATGACACAGACCCATTTACACCAATATTCATAAGATCTGAATCTTCTGACCTTACAAACCACAGGACTGATAAATAGCATCAAGAGCATACACGCACACACATAACTGGGATCTAACCTATAATAAATACATAGTGCACATAACAAATGTAGGGAGCGAGATTCTTCAACATAACACATCCATACATCACAGTAGGAATGTTGGTGCTAATAGGAATTATTGTTAACTATACCCTAAAGACCTAAGTAATCCTGCCATGCAATTCTGACTCACAAACAAATGCCCTATATCCAGTTTAATTCTTTTCAAGAATAAAAAGAATACAGAGTAAAAGATAAAATCACGGTTATTTGTACATGTATATATATTTATGTTTTTGTTTTTGTTTTTATTTGTTTGTTTGTTTGTTTGTTTGTTTGTTTGTGTGTGTGTATGTGTGTGTGTCACAATTGCACACTAACAAGCATCCATAATATATGTATGAATGCAAGATTGCTGCTCTTCACTTTCTCACAATCTCATATGTTTTTGTTTTTGTTCAGCACAATCAAAAGGTTATCACAACCAAGTGACCTATAACAGCATTGGAAATATAATTCCCATAAAGCATAAGCAGGACACAGAACTTAACAATATAGGAAAAAATATTAATGGGAACTAATATGCTTAGGATGGCAGTTGCTGTGATGAAAATGGAGTTGAAGAAAATGATGATGATGATGACAGAGATGCTGAAGAAATGTCTGACTCACTAACAGCAATAATGAATAAATGATTATGATATTGATAAATGATGGTAATGATAAAAAGAATAATTAACAATGAAGTTAATAGTAATCTCCATCATAGTAATAGTGTCTAAATATTTATTAAAAATTATGTAAAAGAAAAAGAAAGAAAGAAAGAAAGAAAGAAAGAAAGAAAGAAGGAAAGAAAAAAAAAAATCGGTATTTATTAAAATGTGAAATATCCAACTGCAATGTAATAACTTAATGTACTTCTCCAACTTAACTACGCAGTATTAAATAAAAGTATCAAAATGCAAAGGTGAAAAACAGAAATAAAAAATCACAACTTCATAATTATCATCTTTGTTCTTTATACACAATCTTAAATATTTACTTTCACTAACTAAATATATACTCTTAATATCATGATATGAAAACCTTTTGATGGAAGGCAAAAAACCATTAAAATGCACAACATTTTCTCTCATCCCAAAAACATTGCAAAGTGACCATATCACAAATAAATCTCTCTGCTTGGTTACTATAACTAGTGCTTACTAATGAAGGGAAAGACAAGAGGACAGACAAGCAAGTTATGAAAGATGTGAAATTATTGGCTTCAGTCATTAAAAGAAAATAAAACAATTTAAATGATAAGATGCCAAACTGAAGTCTTTTCTACATAACAGACCATCTAGGGTGTGAAAATATAATATCTAAATTTTCCATAAATATGTTTTGTCAGTCTCATAAAATCATATGCACTGTACATTTTAATTTTTTTTTTTTTTACCCTGATGATGTCTGTTACAATTCTCTCAAATGTTTTACTCTATTGTTATGTTTCTATAAACCACTCCCACACTGCAATATCAAAATGTAAAATTGCGGTAAAAATTCTAATAAAACCAATGCTCAGGGATTCTGTTCGAGACTCGTTTGTGCTAAGTTAGAGAGTGAAGACAAGAATAAGCACAACAGTTCCTGCTCCCAGAGACGAATGCTGCTGCAATCAGACCATTTACAAAGGTAAAGATATTATTTACAAAGATATATATACCATATAGTTCCATTATCTAGTCATATGTATGAATTCTTTTATATTAAGATAAAAGTTGAAAAGAAGGCCCAAGACAAAAACCAACCTAGTTGTGGTGAGTGAAATCAAGATGAAAATCAATTGTACAAAAAATGCAGATTCATTACCAAGCCTTGTGAAAATTACAGCTTGGCTCTATAACGATATTTCTTTTCTAAATACCCAGCACATCTTATATCATATATACAGCACATCTGCATTGTTACATATTTGTCTTTAAAGCATTTACTGATTTTCAATACAATATATTAAATTACATGAATCTCTGTCTTATCAAAATAGACTAACCCATTGATCACAAAGTTAATTTATAAATCTATAGCATTAGATAAACAAAAACCAACAGGAAAACAAAACAAAAAGAAAAACAACATTTCCAAATTGAACCCATAAAAAAGAGAAAAAAATTACTAAAAGATCATACAGATCACTGATGGCACATTAGAAAGTGTGAGCATTGCGACAAACGCCACAACCCAGAGCGAACTCTTCCCCTGTTGGAGGGTGCTGCACATGGAGTGGACACTCTTCACCCTCCAGCTGCTGGGCTCTTGGACCTGGTAAAACAAAGGAATGAAAGAATCAGTGAAAAATAAATATGGCATATACTGAAACCAATAAATAAAATAAAAACAGAAGGTGAGGGCAGTCTGTTTCAATCTTTTTCACTGACACTCCACAAGCAGTTGCAGTTTTCACTTTGGTGAATTTAATGAATGCATAGAAGCTTTGGCTAAACTAGAATATTAATAATAACAACAATAAGACTGGTACTAAAATCCAACCCTGTCCTTAATGTTCAAAGATGCTAAAAAAAAAAAAAAGAAAGAAAAAAAAAAAAAAAAAAAAAAAAAAAAAAAAAAAATCATGACATTTTACATACTCTCTCCAAACATTAATTTTACTATGATTGCACATAGTATGACTTATGTACTTGTTGAATATCATTTTCTAAATTGCTGTGTGAAACTTTGTTAGTTACTGACATGCTGTATACTCCTAATGTACAAATGTATAGTTCATTTCTATGAAACTCAATAGTAATTAATGCTCTAATGAGAATAACGAGAATGAAAGTGAGAAAACATATACCGACATAAACTAGTGCTTATAACAACAAGGAAAAAATAATTACAAACTCACCTGCCGGACAATGTGGCAACTCTGTCTTTGGAATATTTGTCACTCTCTGGAAATCATCATGACATGCATTGCAAAAGTGTGTTGTTCCAAAACAGAAAAACACTGCTACTGAGCAACAGTATCTGCACTTGTATTCAAGGAAGTCTGTGCCATGCTTGGGGCACATCTGTGCACGGGAGACATCTGAGCAGGCACCACAAACCAGCTCCCTTGGGTCATACTCATCACCAAGCCCTGCTTCTACATCACATCTTGCTTCACCTCCATAGTAGGCCTGTAGCATGAAAGACATCCAGTTAAGTGACTGCCCCCATACTTATATACCAAAAGAGAAAATGAGGGTTGCCTGTATGCTGACTTGGTGAGATTGATTGCTAGCACACTGAAGGGAAGACATAAGCTCATCAGACCTTATGAATCAGTTAAAGTATGGTACTTCTTTTCTGTGTGTGATATCAGTTTATTTCTTTACACTCTCGTGAAACCTTAGGAAAAAAGGCAGTCTGCTAGCTTCACCTCAATTGTCACTACTACAGTTTTACCTTTTTTTTGCATGGAACAAGTAAAATAACACACAAGAAGATATATGATTTTAACCCATTTCTGACGGGTAGTATTCATAGAGGCCCGGGCCTCGCTGCTTTCATTATTTTCTAAAGTCTCTACTTGCCATACTTCCTGATAAATCGAGACTGAAGGATACTTTTGTTGTTGTATAGACTCCATAGTTGATCATTATTCGGTCTATAGTCTGAATAAAATAAGCAGTGTGTGGCATCATGGACTTGATTTTTTTTTTTTTTTTTTTTTTTTTGTTGCATGGTAAAAATGAGAAAGTGTTAAAACCGACTTAATCACACTTTCAGTGGCAGAAAAATAATCTTTTGCCATGATTGTAACAAAAAAAAAATCATGGCATGTTCATAGATACACCATGGTATGTGCGTACATGCCCCCGGCAGATGGTCCCGCCATGCCATGGCATGTGCGTACATGCCACCCGTCGGCAAAGGGTTAAGAAAAAGAAAATATAACTGTTGATTAAACTTCAGTCCCCTAAAGGAAAGACTTAGCATTAAATTTTCTTGGGTTATGATGGGCAGGGCAAAAAGTTATGCCCTTCAAACCTCCTCATCAAGATTCCTGAAATATTGTTCCATGGCCCTCTTCAGCACTGACCAGTCCTATACACCAGGGACTAGTGTATTTCCCAAACTTCAGCTAATTTGTTTAGTGTCCCTGGTGAGGCTAACCTAACCTAATGGACTCCTAGCTGCATCAAGCATTTCATGTTTAACCCATTGGATCCGCAGGCTTTATGGCAACCATATGGCCAAAAATCCAGGCATTAGGCTTATGTGAGCAGCCCCTCTGCCAAATGCAAGTTGTAAGTTGGGCACACATGAATTTTTTTTTTTTTTTTTTTTTTTTTCAAAATTCAAAATTCTGGGTTTTACACACCATGCACATTCCGATGAAATCATTAACATAATTAACTGATTTTGAAGTGCACAAAAATTATGAATGGATGGTACTGGAACTTACGTAAACAAAGAACTGAGAACAAGGCCATTTGAAGTTTTGACTCTTGCCAAAGTTTGTTATCTCTATTATCTTTTTACTAAATCTAATGATGTGGTATATAGAATCATTTAATGTACTTTGCAATGACACTACTGTAAAGTCAATCACAGAGTTATTGTTTTCAACTGGGATCATATTTTGTATAGGACCTCTTATTTTTTCCTTTTTTTATATGAAAGTAGATATTTCTGTCTGAAATATCAAAAAAATATATCAAATCATGAACACAACATATACATAGAGTAAATGGATGGCGAGAGTTACTAAAGCCTTTGAATTTTTCCCACACTCCAAACAGGTGTTTATAATTCTCAAGGAGATTTACATTGTGTATAAGGCTAACCATTTTAATCATCCTCATTTAACCAATTTTAGCAATGTGGCAAATGTGAGCCTAGAGGTCTCATGGACCAAGATTTGCTAGAACCTTTACAATGGACATCAAAACTAATGCCAACTATTACAGCAAAGCCAAACCGAAATATCATAATTATTTATGGTTTTATTTTTTAACATTAGTACTTACTTGTTAAACATACAGATCTGTTTATAAGCTATAGCAAATTACCAGGAAGTCTTGATTGAAAGTATATTTCATGTATAAACTTAAACTTAAATTTTCATAGAAAAAAATCTCACTAAATATTTCTTCATAAATCACTGTGATTTTCATTCTTTCTGATATTTGTATAAAAGTGTTCTTTGGATATTCATGAATTCATATCTATGTGCAATGTCACTTTCAAATGCACCCCCCCCTTCCCCCCAACCTCAGGTGGTAACTTACAATGGGTGCCACCCCTGCCATCCACCCCTATGTTGTCCCTAATGAAAGTGGTTGATGAACCACATGTTCTGACATCTTGTCAATCAATCAGTCAATCAATCATCAGGGCTAAAACCAATGAAGGGGCATATCTGCACCCACCCTCTGCTTCCAGCCATGAGGATCCCTTAATGGTGAGCTGCCAGGCAGGTCCTCACCTCACTTCACCTCACTCATTGTGACAGGTCTGGTCAATCTGCCCAAGCTGTGACTTCCTAAGATGTCCCACAGGCCTCCTCCACCCAGTGTTGCCTCAGGAAGAGACAACCTGATTGGTAGGATCATCCACGGGGAAATGAGCTAGGTGCCTGTATAGCTCAAGTTGGCAGTACTGGATTTTCCAAGGACCAGGCCCTATACCCGTCTTATATCTTACAACCATTGGTTGGACACATAGTTCTGCTAACTGAACCCACATGGACCTGTTACAAAAATCATCAAGGTGGGACTTCAAGGCATGAAGCATACATGTTTCTCTTCCATAAAGCAAAACTTGAAGTATTAAGGCCTTGAAGATAAGTAGATTGGTCCTTCTGTGTATTGGCAACTCCAAATACTCTTGCAAACTGAATTCATGGCACCTGCTACCAAGCCAATCTGTCCACTGATTTCTTGGTTTGTGAGCCAAAAATCATGAACTACACTACCAAGAGTTGTACATATCCAAAGTATGTAAAACTTTCTGTGACTTTAATGTCCTTGCCCTAGCATGTACTGACTGAACTGGTTCTAGCAGATCTTGGTCCATGAGACCTCTAGACTCACATTTGTCACATTGCTAAATGCATCAAAAACTACTACTAGAGTTTCAAGACTCAGACAGGATAGCAACATTGTCAGAAAAGTCAAGGTGTATATATATATTGCCCAGTGTTACTCTACAATAGCTTTAGTTAGTAGCTCTACCCATTATCCAGTCCATGCAAGTGTTGAAAAGTGTTGGTGCAAGAACAAAGCCTGTCTTACTCCTGAATTAACAGGGAAGAAGCTAGACAGGCCCCTACCAAACTTTACGGCTCTTCCAGTACTAATATATAGGCTTGCTATTAGTCCAATAATCCTTGTTGGAATTCTGTTGCAAGTCTCAGGATCTCCCAGAGCAATTTGCAATGTACTAAGTCAAATGGCTTCTTCAAGTTGATGTAGGCTGTAAGTAACCCATAACCAAACTCATGACGGCATTCCATAATGACTTGAAGTGATATAATATGGTCAATCTACTGTAGACTTGTCAGAAGAATGTGAGCAAGAACCTTGCCTGGTATGCTGAGCAGTGTGATGCCATGGTAGTTTCTGCAATCCCATTGATCCCCTTTCCCCTTGAGAAGGTTGACCATGTCCCTCAACAGGGCTGGGAGAATGGTACCGGACAGCCAGATGGCAGTCAGGACAGCATGCAAGCCCTAAGCCATAGGTTCACCATCAGCCTTTAGCAGTTCAGTAGGGATATCGCATATGCTAGCTGCTTTGCCACTCTTCAGCTTAGAGATCGCCACCCTAACCTCAGTCAGAGTAGGTTGGAACTGGCACATGGATCATGATGCCACTTGCCTCCAAACTAACTGCCAGAGGGTCAACCTGATACAACTGCTTCTAATACTCAGCTCAGCATTTTGAAACCCCAACATGATCTGAGATAATCTGTCCAGTAGATTGCAATCATTTATGTGGAGAGGTTGGAGTTCAGCTTTCTCAAGGATGAAGGTCATTTACTATAACACAGCCTTCCTGATGTACTGTTCCTTGTCCATTCTCAGCAGTGGCAAAGTACTGTACACCAAGGAACAATGCAAATCCAGGTTGCCATCTTGTGAGATGGAAATCTGCCTTGTTCTCAGGCACTGGTCCATGGAATCCTAAGCTGCATCAAGTGTTTCACACTTGGAGGTATCCCAGAATCCATTAAGATGTCTAGTTCTGGAAATCAATTTGGAGGTGCACTCCTCCCTCAATCTATCCAAGTGGGATGGACAGTGGAAAGATGGGGGGGAGGGGGGGTTGAAGTGGACCAACAGGGTAGCCACAATCGGTTTAAGGTTGGTTTTACAGGACTCAGCACTCTGGGAAACCCTGCAATTCTGAGACTTGCTATTGAAAAGCAAATGTGATGTATGAAAAATATACAAATTAAAAGGAGCATGTTAAAAAATTAAAATACTTCAAACAAGATCAACTTCCAGCTTGAAATTAGAGGAAATCTGGTTAATCTAAATGGGGCAAATTGCAACTGCAGAATGGTCACCAAAATTATATGAGCTGTTACAATGCTATAACCAATAGTAATGATATTAATAATAATAACAAGAGTTAATCACAGCAGGGAAGCTGTCATGACTTCAACTGCTCAAGTTACCTTGTTACATTTGAAGCACACATAATATGCATAACGGTCCATAGCATAAGCAGCTGGATCATTGTAGTACCGTGCACCTGGGGTGGAAATTGCCTCTGCTCGGTGCAAGCCCTCATATTCCAGCCTCATGAGAGCCTTCCGCCGGACATCCTCAAACAGGGCTGAGATTGGGGCCAGCAGCTCTGTCAGCACCCCATGGCTTATGCGAACCTAGGAATGGATAACAGGTCTTAGGCAACAAACTGAAGTTGTTTATTCTGGGGCTATAAACAAAGGCATATATTTCATTACATATAGCAGAATAGCAATAGAAATACTACTAGTACTAGTACTAGTACTACTACTACTGCTACTGCTACTACTACTACTACTACAACAACAGCTATCTGAATCAGTAGTGAAAAATAAGATGAGAAGTCCATCCCATTCCATGGTCAGACTTACTCACCTTACAGATTGGGCACATTGAAAAGGTGAAAGTGATGCGTGGTCCTGGCCAACGCCTTGTTAACACTGTGCGGCAGCAATGTGCGTGGAACACATGGCCACACTCAAGCTGTGGACAAGAAAATATTTAGTTTCATGTAATACCCTTTGAAAAAACTAACAAAATCAGAGAGTGGGAAGCTGGTGTAAAATAATGTTTTTCTTTACAGAATCAAACTTCCTGCTAGGGGGGGGGGGGGGTAAATAAATAAATATCTCTTAGCCCCTAAAGTTCTATCAAGATCATGAAGGCCTGTCAAAATCTGGTAAGCTTTTTTCAGCTAACTTTTTTGTTATAAATGAGATATAAATAATGTCCACAAACAATATATGTTTGACAAGTTACCTTCAACCACACCCACATTATAACCCCCTTACCCCCACTCCCCTTGAAGGCCTTCCTTTGTCCATGAGTCAATCACACAGATGCGTTTTCTTCCCTCTTTCTTCTTGTGAATAGAACACAATGAATGTGAAGCAGTAATTCTGGTACTGTTTGGCATATTTCATCAAGCCAAACTTTTCCTCTTTTAATTACCTATTTATGAAGATACTTATTCACACATTTAACTCGTATTCACTGTTTTATATGATAAAAATAAATATTTTACATAAACATAATAATGTACTCCCATTTTCATTCATACCTGATGAATAACAGTGATAACTTAAAATTTTGCACTATACAATATTTTGCATATTAGATATTTGACAACAAAATATACATTTTCTGGCATGCAAAATTTTAGTTGTAAGATAGAAGCCATAGTAACCTGATTATGTAAAATACAGTCCATTTCAATAGATTAGGTGTGTTACGTTCTGTGCAAAAGATGGAATTAATTTTTTCTCATTTCTACAATTTTAATCTTATGAAATAAGAGAATGTATGCAGTTATATAGAAGGATGCTACTCCCTAAGCTTCAGTACTTCTCAGTCACACTGGAAGATTGTCATATGACAATGTGAGTAGTTGACAAAAGGAGACTGATCAATGTAAACTAGAGTGAAGGTTACGGACAGAGGAAAGAAAGAACAATGTTTTTGTGCTTGATATCTTCCAGGAATAGGAAGCGAGTGATCTGTTCTAAATACACGCTTTTATATAAAACAATAACCAATCAGAGCACTGCATGTCCTGTTCTCCCTCATGCAATGTCCCAGGGTGGGCATGAGGGAGCCTTTTAAAATTCAGCATAAAATGTAATGCATGCATCATAGTAACATGATGTGGATGACCGTGCATCCAGAGCTGCACCCTAATCAGCCATGATGTGAATGACCTGTCACCTGGAGCCTCAACTAAGTCAGTCATGACATGAACCCCACATCATCTGGAGGCTAAGGGTTAATAACCAATAATAGGCTTTTAAAATTTTTAACACAATAGTGGGTGCTGTATGGAGCCAGTCGCTTGAGAGAAAAATTAGAAGCATGGGAAATAAATCTTTCAGTTTTTGGTTGCCATATATATGATTTTTCAGTGAAGTAGACTAAAGTGTGTCTGAAAGCCTATTTCTGAGAGGCTGTAACTCCCCAATTACTGTAATGATGGCCAGACAAATGAACAAATGTTTAGTGTGCACAATTTGGAGCTGGCTCTGCACATGTGGCATAGGTGTACATTCCATCTGAAGGGAATCCCGTCAAGCCATAGAGCATACATACATACCATCAAGCAAAGAGTTAATGATATATTTAATACTTATGAAGTAAAACTTGGCATTTCTGACCTTTGATTTGTGAGAAGCAAATAAACTGGGAGATTTAACCAGTCTTACAAGCACATTAACTCCTGCACAAACTTTCCCATTACCTGGATGGCAGGAGCAGCAGATAGGGCCTCAGAGAAGCATATCATGCACATGTCATCTGCATCCTGCTTAAGTGAGGGAGTATTGGCACATCCATGAAGGCAAGGCAGACATGAGGCTTCTCCTTTCAGTCCTCCACACAGATGGCCACAGTCATGTGTTCTTACACAGGCTTCCCGACTGTACTCCTGTGAGAAATTAAGAAAGATGCATCAAATGAGCATTACTTGCATATATATGCAAATAAAACTTCAAAAATTTGTATATACACAAATACTGTATGAATCAATACTAATATGCAGTCTTCTTGTCACTAACAAAGAAATCAATATAATACTTGAATTGCAAACCTGGCAATCAGAATCCTGGCACACAGGAGCAGGAGACAGGAGTGATGGCTGAGCTGGTGCCCCACAGAACCTGCAAGTTGATGCTGCCACAGAGCCACGAGATCTCTGGTTCTCCCCACGTAGTTCTAGCATGGCCTTTAGGGTGGTGGAGTCAGCCAAGGCCAGAAGCCAGAATAACTTTGTTCTTCCACAGCCTTCATGCAAGTCCACCTGATCAATGTTAAAAATAAAGCAATGCATTATGGCATGGAAAATTGGGTAAAGCATGGAACATAACAAAAGTTACCAACTTTGTCTCTACATTCATTCTACTCTCATTTATTCACAGCAGGTAACATCCATTAAATGGAAAGCTAGTCTCTACCTTAATGGCTTCTTGCTCCTGTCTGAACACAGTGCGGTGATGGTGCCTTGTACGGCGGTGCAGATGGAGGATTCGGTCACACTCGCCACACAGGTTGCTGCTACATTCCTCACACAGGATCATGGCTGGAGTCTCCCCATCATCATGGTTCTCACATGTTGGCTATGTATGATATACATTCAATAAAAATAATTTATAAATTGATAATTTTTTACTACAATATGTCTATAATATGAAGATATGGATCAAAGCAACAAGACACTACTCTCATAGAGAATACACAATCAATGGCAATTAGACTGTCAAGAAAGGTATATTTCATAATACTACTTCTTTCAACCAATTCCTCCAAACCAATCAATTTCTTTACATGGAAGCTCGACTCACACGTGGCTCTGGGTTATGTGGATCCCCTGTTGATGTGGTGGCCTGCCAGTGGTGGGAGGAGAGGGCGTCCACATGGTCTGGATGGAGCACACAGAGGGATGCAAGTGCAAGCCAGAGTGTGGGTGTAGCCAGGCATGACGCTGCGCATGACCTGTCACTTTCACTGAGTCTTGTTAAATTAACAATATTCTCGGCAATTGCACCTTTGCTGACCTTTGCCCAATTGTCAGAGAGTTTACCCTGTTTGGGGAAAAAACTTATATTAAACCTCTAACAAAAATAGAATATTCACCAACATATTAAAGATTTCACTTATGCCTGATGTCCTATATAGTTTGTCTTTTAAAGTATTTTTAGAAAATTATGAGATAATAGTAAAAGGAAATTATTGACATTTCTTGGGTATTGACTCTGAAAAATGCACAGGAGTGCAATCAGGAAGCATTGGGGTGTGCTGCATAGCATCTCAAAGATGAAGAATTGTTTACACTTCCTCCATTTGCAGGTAATATGTCAATATATATTTCTGTGTATTATTTTTTATCTGATATTAATTAACTCAGGAAGAGTGTTTCTTACTTGTCTTATAGTTAGAAAGTTTTTACTTCATTAATGTCTATGAAAAAAAAAGTAGGAATTATAGTGTCCTACATATAGGCCACCAGGCATATATGATATGTGAAATATGTATCTAGAGCTGTTTGTTCCACCTTGTGGCTAATTATATGCTAACTATAATTGATGTATATATATATATATTTTTTTTTCCACAGTGGATTAAAAAGTAGCTGCTTCTACAGCAAGTAGACCAGACAAGCCAAGCTAACCGACTTCCTTAGTTTGGCTGAAGCAAGTACTTCAAAAAAAAGAGCAACCATGTACAGTGAAAGTGTATAATGGATATATGGGTGGAGTAGATAGACTGGACTAAAATATTTCTAATTATAAAATAGCAATAAGAGGAAAGAAATGGTATTGCATTGATGTAGCTATCAACAATGCCTGGCAATTGCACAAACAAAAAAATGTGTGAGGTAAGATGCGATAGATATCCTTGCATGTAGGTGCAGCATTGCATGTTTCTATTTGGAGTGCTTTGCAAATCTTCCATGTACTGGCAAGCAAAGAAAACCAAAGAGTAAGCCAAATGAAGCTCAATATGTTATGCACACACGGTTGTGCAACAAGAGTTGTCAAGCAAGTTGTGCCCACTACCATACAAAGACAACAAGAATGTGAATTACTTCAAAGAATATCACACTCAGTAATATGCTGTAGAATCATTCTAAAGAAGAAATTTTGTTTTCATGTGTAGAAATTCACCATGATTGCATTTATTATTGATAACAAGTAGATTGTCAAGTTACAATTAACAGCTAACTTTTAGAATGGATTTACCTAGTGCCCTATATAGTGTGTGGCTTATATTCTACAAATCAAAATTCTTGCTCAAAAAGCAACATACATACATTATGTGACCCTAATTAAACCTACATGCAATGCTGTACAACAATGTTTTAAAAAAGGTGAACTTAGGCATAAATAGGTTTAATTATACCAAAATCTTACTGTGGTCATGTCTCTTATCAAGCTAATGATAAGATCTGCCTGTTTCTGTGTGGCTGACCCCTGCAGCCACCATCGAGGGGAGTTGGCCTGGGGTGTGGGCATGGTGCTGGCCAGAGAGACAGAGGTGACTGCTCCCTTCCCTTGCGTTGCAACAGATTTTCCTCCCTCACCACCCTTTGTCTTCAGCTGTACAGTGAGAGCCTTTGCAATCACAGCAAGGAACACATCCAGGATTCCTTGTCTGTTGAATGCATAAAAATCAATAATGGGAAAATATAAGAATATCAAAAGAAAAAATCAGAAAATAACAAGGAATAAAATTAAATCCAATGAAGTCAGGCCAAATATTTGCTGTCAAACACTTCTGAGCAATCTCCCTGAATTTTACTGCATGTGACCGGCTTTGCAAGCCCACCATAGGAAGCTCTAGTGCATTAGTGCAAGAAGGCTCATGATGGCTAGAGCTGCACCAGGAGAATAGCTGAAATATCTCATGATGACTATAGCTGTTCCCGTCGGCATGGGGTTAAGCATTCAAGTGTGTATCTATAAACAGATAGGCAGATGTAGATACAGACAGTGTTACATTGGTAAAAGAAATAACTTACTGGTGAATATCAAAGTTGTTTTCCTCATCCTTAGATGTAGCATGTAGGATGGCATAATCATGAGCAGGGAGAGCTTCTACTCCCAAGATTAAGGCCAGAGACTGAGGGGGAACATCAGCCAGCATGCGTCTGAACAGAGCCACAACCTGGAGGAGAGTGTCTGGTTAATTATATTCTGATATTAGAAAACCTTTTATCTACTTCACTGATAATCATCCTTGCTATATTTACATTGCTACTTTCCACTGAACCATCCATTCACTCAGCACTAAATACAGGCCAAGTTTATCATGGATATATCTTTTACTTTAATAAAACAGAATCAATTTTCTTAATATACTATTTACCCTGAATGGCAGCACTAAATCAAGAACCTACTAGTTTAAGACTACATCCACTTCTTATTAACCCCAGTAACTGTGAGCTTGATGTCCAAACACACTGCATGTATCTCATTAAACCAACGCAGAGCAACCAACCTGTCTCTGGACACGAGCTGACCCTGTGTGGAGCAGTGACAGCAGGTGCTTCAGCAAGTGATCCTGCTGAGCCAAATGTGCCCGGCCAACCACAGAGCCACTGAGGGCCAACACCATGGACAGCATCTCAAAGCAGTAGGTGTCAGGGGGGTTGTGCTGTCCCTCTTCAGGTGTAGCAGGTGTGCCTAGGCCTCCACAGTTGAGACCTGACTCCCACTCTTCTCTTGCCCTCACGGCCTCCTTGCGGATGGCCTGCACTATGTGTGAGCAAACCTGGAAATTTGATAAGTGTTTGTTAAACCATTCAGAACTTATGCTGAGAGGAATAAAGTACAATTGGCTTCTTAAAGCTTCATTCACTGAACAGATGTAGTCTTACCTGTTTTTGGAGGTGTGTAAGTTTTGATCGTGAGAACAGGATGCCAACCATATGTTCTCGGAGGTCATTGTTGTGGTCTTGCTCATCCACATTTTCAGTGTTACCTGCAGTTCCATCACTTCCCTCAGCAGCTTTGTTACCACCTTCTGCTGTCATGATGAGGCGGCCAAACACCTGGAAAATGTATAAAAATCAATGAGAACTATCTATTTTGAATAAGTTGAGAGGAAACATAGTCTGGAAAATATGCCATAAGCAAGTCAAGGTACCAAAATACAATTTTACATTTGAATATGAATACAAGAATACCACTCACCTGTCCAGTAATCAACCTGAACACCTTAAGTGTTTCCTGCTCACAGGCCCTATGCTGGATGGTGAGGGGAGAATGCTGACGCAGTGGTCTTGAGCCTGAGCCTTCCCCTCCCTCGCCACCTAGGACTCTCACTTGCCGCACTCGCACACTCTGGTCTGGTCCTCTGAGCTCCACAACTATGGTTGTGATTACATCATCTGGATGGAAATGATAGTGTTAATAATAATAAACAGTGTGAAGTTGATTATCTGCAAGCTTATGTATCAGTCACCAAAAAGTATCTTACGTGGTAGAACTGCATGAATCCATCCACTGAATCTGCTTTCAATATCAACTTGTCTCACTAGAACCATGTCATCTCCACTGGGGCCACACTTGAAGACTACACTTGACACTTTATTCTGAAGAAAGAAAAAATAGAATCTTACATCCAATATCATTTGATAATTACTATATACAGATACATACATACATAAAAGAAAGAAAGAAAGAAAGAAAGAAAGAAAGAAAAAAAATCACAATCACAATATATCTAAAAGCCAATTGTCAATATTACTCAGAAAAATCTTGACTTTTCTACCAAAACCTACGCAAATGAAGGTTTCAATAGCAAATACCAACCCCAAGATCCCGACAATTATCAATGTGGACGTAAACTGTCTGTGGGCGGATTGCTGCAGCGCAAGTGATGGTGAGTGCCTTAGTCTTGTTCCGATCTTCATCCCCAGACTCCCAGAATGTCTCTGTAGATGCGTCTGTTAGAGATGGAACCATAGCTTGCCTGCTTGAAGCTCGGACTTCACACTCACTCATGAGGTCACGCAGGCACTCCACCATGCTGGTCACCTAAATGAGTGTGCATGGTATTTATGATCAGCTGTAAGGCTACATTACTATCATGCCATGTAATACTGAATTAGTTATTTTATATTGCATTAATTTTCTTAAATATATATATTTTTTACATAAACAATAGAGTTAACTAACCGGCCCATGACTTTCATACATGGATGTGATGCCCTCTTCCCCTGCCCCTAACACCTCCTCTGACCGAGAAAGGATCTTGGAGATATTAGAGAATACATGACTTTGATGGAGGAAATCATGATCTGTTGGAGTGAAGCGCAGACCCCAGCACCTGTGGATGGAAAGACCAATTTTTTATGCCACTCAATATTAACTTTATAAATATCAAAATCTAAAGTTCACTGTCTCTTTCCCTGCAGCTACCCCTCCTGATCACTTAGCATGTTGCTTGTACTGTTTGGAGTAATAATGAGAAGTAATAACCCATGCATTTTCACTATAACACTTTCATTCTGCATATTCATGAAAACACTTATATTCAGCTCTACATAAAATCAACATTAACATCAACATCAACACCTTAAAAACATAATTTTCTTCCATACATATATCCCCCTAACAGATAACCCTTAACATCATTTACCGAACAGCCATCATCTGGAGAGGAGATCCTGGAGGAAGAAGCATCATTAGATCAGCAACTGTCTGCAACAGCTGGTGGAAAGTCTGGGGCAGAGGGTGAACTGCATCGCCTGCGAGTGTTACATCACTCAAAGGATGTTCCAGCACCACCATTTCACCTTCCTGTATGTATACAATTGAAGGAATTAAAAGCATTGCTCTGTCTCTGCCAAGAGAAGGAATAAAAAGGAATAAAAATCTATATCTAATTCAGTTCTAAAAACAATATTCAGAAGTAATAATCATCAATATACCTTGGATTATATGTGCAGTACAAGTGATTGTAGTAATATAATATTAATAACAAAAAATTTATTGCATAAAATACACAAACATTATCTTCTATATATAAACACTGAATATACAATCTTTGGTTCTGCTGCTTCAAATTCAATAAATCTATGACATGAGTGAAATGTCACCACCAATACTGAAGACATTGCAAATCTCCGTACATAAAAAGAATGTGCTATGAAATGAAAGTCTTACTAAATCATGGGATTTATCCTTGTGGTGTGGCTGATCCTGTGGGTTATGGTCATCGGCAGGAGGCTGAAGGGGTGGGCTAGTGGGGGTGAGTGCAGCCACAAAGCACCAGAGCAAATCGTGAAGACAGGTTGGCTGTGTCACACTTCTCAGAAGCCAGTTTAGAGCCTGAAAGTTAAAAAGGCTGCATTGTCCAAAATCTACTTCACTTAAGCCTTTGCATGTAAGCATATGTACCATCCATAATATTTTTTGTGTGAATTTCATTGCAAACAGACAGCTCCATAATTTGTCAATTAGTAGGCCTGACATGACATCACATGATTTTCCCTTTCCTTGAATTTTTGTGAAAAAAGTGTTTTTACAAATGCTATTAATATTGATAGTGTTATTATCATTCTACACTCTCTGCTTATTACAATTCTATCATAATATTAATAGCATTAAAAATAAAAAGAATCTTTCTGAAAATTACCAGAAAGGGTAAATGTGAGACAGGTAGGACTACTTATTGACTCCTTCTGGAGCCATCTAAGTATATGAACCATTAATAAACTAAAATGACTGGACATGGCATGCCATCCCAGCACACAGTGGTAAGAAGTTTCTTATTTTGCTGTTGGTCAATATTTAGTGAAATGGTCAGTATAAAATAGGGTACATAAGGTAATTAATAGAGATTTCAGTAACTAAACTGAATAAAGTAAAGCCCATTAACCTTTTATTTTTACTAGGTTTTCAATTCTAAAGAAACCAAACAACAGCTCACCTGCATGGCATAGACCCTGGCAGCTGCCTTTCGAGTGGCATGCCTCATAGCATAAGCCAAAGTTTCCAGGTCGTGGTTCTGAAAGATGAACGCCATAATAGGTCGGATGAGGACCTGCCTTGCTCTTCCTCCTGGGTCTCCTGCAGGTCCTCCTCCACGCTCTATGCAGGTTGCTAGCCGCTCCAGTGCAGCTGATGGGTGCACCAAGAGGGAACTGCCACCACCATCTACTGTGAAAGTAATTTATTTGAATCTTTTCTGAGACAGGTTGACACAAACTACTCCAATTTTTAAATACTTTCTCCATTTCCTCTACTCTAAAAAGCCAAACAGTTCACTTCAATCTACCACTGTACCTGTGTTTTCTCCACTGCTGTTATTCCGTTTCCTGAGAACGACTGTGGCCTTCTGGTCATGCTCATGCTGTGAGGCAGAGGCTGAGGCAGCAGCTGAGCTCCAGTCTTGTCCTAGGGTTCCAACTGTCACAGATATGGAACGGTGGAATGGACGGCCACGAGGGATCTCTGTATCGGATGCGGGAGATTCTTGGTGTGAGGTCCCTTATTTGAAAGAAATGAAATGTTGTCCATTAAAACAGCTAAGATTAAAAGTGACAATGCTTGGAAGCCAAAAGAAATAAAGAACAAAACCATAAATGCCAATAAGGAATAAATAATGACAAAATCATAATAAAACTCCTTCTAACAACGAAACGTTAAAAGACCTAGGGCGGTGGGGGGGGGGGGGTTGCAAGCTTGAGTGTTACCTGGTGGAGAGAAGGGTGAATGCTCCCTATGGTTATTTTCCCGAGACTCGGCAGAGCTGCTGCGGTAATCTGCATTATCAGAGGAATGGAGCGTGTGGTGCAAGAGGAGGTCCTCACGCAGCTGGTTCAGGTGCTGCTGCTGGCAATTCAGAGTGTGCAAGCACTGGAATGCAACCTAAAAAACACACAAGTCCACCTGTTACTTTTTCTCTGTCTAAGTATATCTCATTTGCAGGTAAATTACACGTGCTCCTTAACTTACCCACATTATGAATGGAAAAACACTCTTCTGTGCTGATACTATGGAAGAAAAACCTACAATACAAAAACTAGATTTATTGAAAATGAGACTACAGTTTCTTCCTTACCCACATTATGTTGAAATTTTCAGTAATTCCCCCGTTCCCCCTTATTCTTTCTTTCTGAGCCAATCATATGAGCACTTCACAACACTTCTTTTGATAGTGAATGAATATTACAAGTATTGAATAAAAATTATTGTAACATATGGCATGTACACCCCCTAAATGCCCCATTACCTATATTCTTTGTGCCTCCTAGCACTGTTCCAGCCTTTTATTTCACAGAAATGAACAGAGTGAGTATTGAGAGTTCAACTCTCCCCTACCCCACAAGCAAACCTGTACCCCTTGTATGCCCTACCCAACATCCCTTCATCAGTACTGTTTCATTTCGATTTACTTTTTTTCTAATCATATACAGAATAGAGATTTTTTAGTTCTATCTTTGTCTATCTCTTTCAACTTCCTCTGGCAATGGTATTTTTTTTCAACTTTGCTCCTCTACTCAAGAACTCTGCATCACACCAGTATGAAACAAGCATTTTTAGTAGGTATATTCAAAATCTACAAGCAAAGATTTAAACTGGCCTTGATCAACCAGTTATATATAGATGGATAGTGCCACTGACTCACCTTAGGGAAGGGGCTGTTGTCTGGGCTTAACTCAGAGACACAGGGCATGGTGCATGGAGATCTCCTTGGCACATGACTTCTGGTGGGCAGGGCAGGTGTTGCAGCACTTGCCAGGTCCAGCAGGAACATTGCATTGTTTCTCATTATCACATGAGTGTCCAGTTGGGGAAGAGGAGATAATAACTTACTGTTAGACTTCCTCTTCATCTTCCCATTTGTACCTTTGCTTCCCGAGAACTGACTATACTGGCCTTTGTGCCTATTGCGGCAACTCCAACACATGTGGAAGCAGCCACGCACTACCACACCGCAAGGCTGGGTAACACGGTCCTTGGAGGGGAAGAACTTCCAACGTGTTCCTACATAACCACAGCCTTTGGATGAGCCACCACAGCCTGGATGAATAGTCCGGAAGTGCTGTTCAGCACCATCAGGAGGGATATTACTACCACATAGCTCACACACACCATCCTCCTCCTCACCTACAATTGAGTCAACCCCAAACATGGGAATGCCTGCTGAGGCTGACTTTTTCTTGTGCTTCTTTTTCTCTCTGTCACTCTTCTCCTTTGTCTTATCAGTCTTATTGAGTCTAACTGGAAGTGTTGGGGAAGGGAGAATAATCTGTTGAGCAATGGCCTTCAAACAACTTGATGTTAGTTCTTCCCAAAGCAGAACAACATGACGGAGTACTGGGGGAAGGTCTGGGGGATCAGGCCCTGAGCCCCCTTCCATCACTGTTGGTAGTTTTTGTCCCTGAGGTCCCTGAGGTCCCTGAGTGTAGCTTGTCCCTGCCCTGTTGGCAGCATCTTCCTCATTGGTATCTGTAATTCGTGGCACTTCATTGATGTTAGCATTAGCCCCAGGCTTCAACAGATCTTCTGTATTCTGGAGAGTGACGTTGTTCAGATAACTGTAGGTACTCACTTCAACTGAGTGTCGCTGTCGTGCTTTCTGTTCTTTTGTAAGTTTTTCTGTTTTAGTGCCAGTGTTTGCACGTGGCTTCCAGTGGAATGTTCCTTGCTTTGTCAGATCTGGATGGAATTTGATGTAGGATGCACAGGCCATAGCATCGTGAACAATTCCCTCATGCCATAGGAACCCAGCAAATATAGCTCTCAGGCACTCTGCTACAGATGGGCTCATTGCTTCCTTGATCTTGTCTCGGCTTGGACCAGGTTTTTCCCTCTGCACAGCTGCTGGTGAAACAGCGCGGTCCCTCTTTCCCCGGTGTGGTTTGCCTGATCGATCCTTGCGTGTCATTTTCGGGGAGAGACGTAAGTTTTCATCCCGAGATCCAGTTGACCCTATATTGAACTTCACACCTTCTGGGCTTGTCTGGGTTGCTGTCTGGGTAACTGTTTTAGGACTTGTGCTCAAGGGTTCCTGTGACACAAATGCAAGAAAATTAGTATTTGACTATGGTTCTGTGAGGGTTTTTCTTTTCACCATAATTGATGCAAAAAAATAATTTTGTTTCAGAAAATTTTTTATATCTTACAACCTTCAATAGCAATAAACATAGACTTACATTATCAAGGTTTTGAACTGTTAACATGCAACCGAAATTTTTGACATAAACCTAAACAAATTTAACTCAATGTTCCTGGGAAAATATTATGTTCACTATATTACCATTTTGTGAAATGTATGTACACAAAGATGGTTCCACAAGTGCTCAACCACCAAGTAGTCAATCAGTAGTGTAAACGACCTCACTTTCTATAAGTTCTATATCAATGTTGTTATTACTATTATTATTAACCCTTTCCCGATAGGTCATGTGTATAAACATCATAACATACTGCTTGGTCTGTGTATGGCTATACAAGCAGTGATGCGCCAGAGCGCATGGAACAGGAAGTTCCACTCCATGAAGTGGACTCCTTGCCCAGTGTCTGGACACTGCCAGAAATTACCTTAGTTTATAACACTCAGAGATATTTGATACCCGTGGGTGTTGGGTTAATATTATAATTATTGCAGTATTATCAACTCCTTGGATCTGGATGCTTAACTGGCTGAATGTAGCCTAAAATACAGGCATTAGGCTAACTTCAGCAGCTCATAGGCTGGGCACACAGGAACACTTGTATGTGTTCACAAGACTCCATACCTCCCCTATGCAAAGGTATTTTTTCTTTTTCTGCATATGTGCTTTAGTTTTTTTTGACATTTTCCAATATTTAAATTTGTTATTTTATTTGCTTTATCCAGATAGTAACAGACTGTTTCCCTTGCACAGACTCCATATCATCTATAGGTAAAAAAAGGTGTAGTATTCAATTTTCTGTAATACAACATGGCAGACTGGAACAGGATCCTGAGCATGGAAATATTGTCCATCCTAGAGCTGGCATTCTTCCAATCATGGCTCACATATGGTACATTCCACTCTCATTTATCAATGGAAATAATGCAAAAGCCATTTCCTAAATGCCCACAGTGTCTAATCATCCTCCCAGATATTTGTGCGCTCATGGGAGTCATTCTCGTCCTTCACGTCATCAGGGACTACAGCTGAAATTCTTGGCAAGTTCTCATAACCCCAGTCCTCAGCTAAATTTTTCATAATGACATCTGCTCCTCAAGCCAAATTATTTAATGATATGATGGTCACTTTATCCAGATCGTATAGATTAACAATAGTAATGGCAATATAAAATTAAATATTTCCAAAATCAAGAAAAAGGGTAAACAGGCGAGATGAGTAGGATCAACCACTTCTTGGTGGCTAAGAATTTGTGGAACCATTTATGTGTAAATACAATTAATAAACTAAACTCACTATGGGCATGGCTTGCTTGTACATGCCATCCCCAGTGGCATTGGGTTAAGCTACCAAACTCTTCAACAATAAGAAATCCAGTTAACAAATATTCAGAAATCAACAAAGCAACACACTAACCCTCCTTGGTGTGCTAGGTGTTGAGGTGGGCAAGGAAGAAATACTTGGGGAATGAGACATGTCCTGTGTTAAGCTCGACACAAATGCACTGGTGTCGCTCAGGGAATCGTTTGCACTTCGAATAGCAGATGGAGGACTGCCAGCTGCCCTGTCCCCAGCAGCGCCTGTTCCCGACACAAGTGGTGACACAGCTGTTGCACGTGGAGAACTGTGCAAT
>NC_051401.1:27805070-27825070 GCF_015228065.2 Penaeus monodon | reverse complement strand
TGAAAAAGCATCTAAACTATTGAAAGAAAAAAAAAGAAAGAAAGAAAGAAAAAAAAAAGTTTGCAACTTTGAGTTGCAATGCCTAGCTAAGGAATTTCATTATATAATGTGCACAAAAGAAATAGAAAAAAGTATGATAAAGCCTAAATACTAAAGCATATTTTAAGAAATACTGGATTTGGTGTGAGATTCTTATCATAAAGCAAAACATTTAGACATAAATTTGACTCCACAGCAAAAAAATGGAATAAAAAAGAAAAAAGAAAAAGAAAAAGAAAAGGAGAAAAAAATCAAAGAAAAATAAACAGAATAAAGCCACATTTGAGGAAATACAAGTCATGTTACTTGTTAAAACTTGTATAAAAATCTGTGGAGAGAATGGATAATAATAAAAAAACAAAACAAAAACAAAAAAATATGTGATCCTTATATATATATATATATATATATATATATATATATATATATATATATATATATATATATATATATATATATATATATATATATATATATATATATATTATGATTGTTGTCGTTTACAGACAGAAGTTAGATAACACGAACTGAATAAAAGGAAATAGGACACTGGAGTCCTATATTGAAAAAGAAAGAAAGGAAGAAAGAAAGGATAATGAAAGAAAGAAAAAAGAGAGAAAGAAAAGGAAAAGGTATACAAAAGGTGCATGATTTCTGATGTATCATTTAGGTTTTTCAATCCATATGAATGTAATTTCGGGTTCTAGCAAGTGGATATATCACTGTCAGTATTCTACACTAAAGTGAGTCTTGTTTTGATGATCAAATGCACACCCATTTATCCTATGCTTTTTGACAGGTAGTCATCCTTGAATCCCAATGTACATGGAAGCCTTCTGGTGTTCTCAGGGGGTCCTAATCCCGACTTAAACAAAACAAAACATTATATGCACTATGAACCCTGGAACCTAAAAGACAAATCATGAATCACAAATAACCAAACAAACATACTCAACATGCACACAAAACATGTAAAAACACAAGTAGCAGAAGGCAGCAACCAAAAATCAGCAAAAATCAGTAAAAAGAAAATTAAAAAAGAAAAGAAGAGGAAGAAAAGGAAAGAAAGAAAGAAAGAAAAAAATGCTAGTCAACTAAGGTGAATTGTGAAAATAAATCCCAACTTACTTATAGCACCAAAGACAAATGGGTCGCCAGTAACGGCAGGTTGTTGGAAGGGTCTAAACACTGGGCTACTCTGGGCATGTGTGAAGTCAAAGCCCTGATGGCCTGCTATGTTACTTGGATCTGAAAGTAATTTAGAACAAACCATAAGTAGAAGTGCTCTGTTCACTACCGTCCACAGGTTCTGTGAGTCTTGTCTGCGTTTCACATAATGGGGTGGAAAAAAAGTAATAATAATAATAGTGATAATAATAATAATAATAATGATAATTATAAAGAAAACAGCTTAAACCTATCTTGGTGCTAGGTGCATGGACTGCCCTCTGTACTTTTGTTTATAAATTTTGTTTACACAGAAATGGCTTTACATATGCTTAGTCACCCAAGGAGTCATCTTTATTTTTTTCTCCTACTATTAGCACTGATACTGTAACCATGATTACTATAACATTATAAACAATAAAAAGGCATAAAAAAAAATCCTTCTAAAAGTTGATGCACAGGGTATACAGGTGAATTCAGGTAGGGGTAGTAATTGACTCCTGACTGAGCACAACTAGAGCTACCTATATGTAAACAAAATCAATAAACTAAAATTGCAGTGGATGGGGCAAGTTCATACATGACCTCCTGCCTTCAATGGATTAAAACTTATATTTACAAAAAACTAATTCCTATTTGCAAATAGTACTTAGAAAAGAAAGAAAGAAAGAGAAGAGATAAAGATTTCTTTTATTAATTTACAATTTCATATTGAAGCAATTCCTTTCATAAAAAAAAAAATAAAAAATAAAAATAAAATAAATAAATAATAATAATAACTGACAACTAAATTTTCATTTATCTCTGATAAATAAAATACAAGAAAATAAATAAATAAACTTAAATTTGGTTCTTGTGACTTGATTACTTCCTTGGCCAGTCAGCACCAGACAATAATTGCAATCCAGTATCTATTCCTTCAATTTTAATGTCAAAATTTGGCATGTTGCACTTTACAGATGACCAAAAATAAACCAAAATTTGAATGTTCAACCATGTCTATCATCAGACTTGCTCAAACACCTGCTTTAGTTCTAACCAAATTGCTTGAATCTTCGTAAAGTGGCATATAATCTACATGTGATATCTGTACTTTCCTTTCACTGTTTATCAATTCAGACTACCACATAAAGTGAGGAGTTAAACCCAATGCCTCTGGCTGACAAATTGTTCACATCATGGCTGACTTGGTTGTGGCTCCAGGTGATGTGATATTCCCATCATGGCTGACTTGCTTCTGGTTACAAAGGACGAGTCATTCATGTCATGTTCCTATAATACATGACTTACATTTTATGATGCCCTCATACCCATAGATCACATGCCTTAGGCATTGTCTGAGGGAAAATGGACATGTAATGTCCTGATTAGTCATTATTTTGTATAAATGGGGCCTGGTATCCCTGGAAGAAGTCTTGTACTACCAAAAGATTGTGCTCCCTTGCTGCTGCTGTGAACTTGTAAGTAGTCTTCACTCTAGTTTTGGGGTCAGTCTCCTTGTGTCAACTACTCACACTGTCATATGGCCAGTGTGACTAGGAACTACTGAAGCCTTAGGAGTTGCATCCTTGTATATAACTGTACATAGTCTCTTGTTTTGTAAGAATAAAATTTTAAAATACATTTTTCATCTCTTAATAAAACTATATTCCATCTTTTACACAGAATGTAACACACCTAATTTATTGTAATGGACTGTAATTTACATAATTACACTACTACTTGTTCAATCTAGCAACTAGAATGATTATCATGGATCTCTGAATATGCAAAAAAAACTTAAATCATGTTTTGGATACAGGTGATACAAAAAAAAGTCACATTGTTGATGTAGTGCGGCGCAAGAGACTCACTGTTCAAGTCTGAAATAGGCCCCAGAGGCAAGCCCAGTTTGTTGCGCATACTCCCTAAAGTGGATACAAAACGTATCCAACATTCTCCTAGAGGCATTGGGTTAATTTTATACTGCATTACTCTCTCTTAAGATGAATGAACTTCAAATTAAATGAATATACACCTGGATCTTTGGTATGTACATGATGCTACAAAAAATGCTAAAAACTCAAGTTAAATAACTCATTTGTAGGCAAGCAAAATTTTTGTTTTCTGATTAAACTCAACTTCTCTCTGGTTGCCTGTGTGTGTGTGTGTGTGTGTGTGTGTGTGTGTGTGTGTGTGTGTGTGTGTGTGTGTGTGTTTATATGTGTATACATGTGTGTATATATATGTATATGTGTGTATATATGTATATGTGTGCATATGTGTAAGTGTGTGTATATATGTGTATGTGTATGTATGTATGTATGTATGTATGTATGTATGTGTGTGTGTGTGTGTGTGTGTGTGTGTGTGTGTGGTGTGGTGTGTGTGTGTGTGTGTGTGTGTGTGTGTGTGTGTGTGTGTGTGTGTGTGTGTGTGTGTGTGTGTGTGTGTGTGTGTGTGTGTGTGTGTGTGTGTGTGTGTGTGTGTGTGTGTGTGTGTGTGTACATGTGTGTGTGTGTGAGTGTGTGTGTGTGTGTGTTTCTTTGTCTGCAGTGTATCTTCTCTGTATAACAATTTCTATTCTTGACATAATGGTTGCTTGCTTCATTGCTCTCCTTTACATCTATGGTTTCACTCCCATGTCCACTTACAAAAAATGCACCTTCTTTTAAATCTAATTTTTCTTAACCTGTACTCCTCTTCCATTTTTATCACTATCTTTTAAATTTATAATTTTATCCTTTTATATTTGTCAAATGCTCATCATTTTTCCTATTGGAAGCAGCTGTCCTATACTATCACGGGAGCATTTTGTTTGTCTACATTGTTAATTCTCACTTGAAACTATTGCCTTTGGAAAGAAAGATTGAATGTTATTACACATATTGTAATTTGGTGTACCTGACAAAATTCAGTTTTAAAAGATGAACCTTCATACTTACAAAGTACACCAATCACTGCGCATGCAAAAGTGCACATGGCATGAAGATGAAATGAGCATGTAAAATTTACTCCACAACTTATTTTCTTATTAAAAATCCTATGAAACACTGAGTTAGGCCAAGAGTTTCCTTGCTAACGCCAACAAGGCTTTGATTAAGGACAATTTTTTTTTTCTACATCACTGATGCATATCTCTTGCACACCATTTCAAAGTCTTATGGAAGCAAGGAGAGTGATGTACGAATTGAAAGTGGGCATGCAGCACAGAGTAAGATGTAGTTGAAAATCTCAATGGGCATGTCTTATGCTTTGAGGATACACATAATGACTGAAGTACCCAAGGATCTGGAAGAAGTTACTCGAGAATAAATGTTAGAAAAGGACAGGACCAGCAGACCAAGCAAAGCACATTTCATACCCGAGTTTTGGTTTTGTGAGGAGGTTAAATCAATGTGGGATGAGATTGGTTCCAACAGACACCAGATTACTGCCAAAGCTGACAGCACAGGAAGACAAGAACCAAATAGATAGGAGGAAAGCCTATTATGGACATTAATGTTGATCTTAGCTTGTCACACTCCCTTAATCCCATAAAATGGTTTTACAGGATGATCTTTTTATATAAAAGGAAGTAAAAGAGGACTACATATTTTCTGAACAAAAATGCTGTATGATTTTCAAGTTATAAATCTTAAAAATGGTAAGTAAATGAAGAAATTAATCTACAGTATGAAAGACAAGACTTCCTATCCTCTCCCTTTGGAGGGGAAAAGAGAGGGAGAGAGAAAGAGAGAAAATTTAACTAGCATCCTGACAAACAAAAGCAAGTAATAATACCCATGTGGTACACTGGCTTAAAACATCATACACAATATATTAAAAAATACAGCAGGCGGCTACGTACCATGCTGGGGAGACGTGTAGGGGTGGTTGTGACTATGGGAACGTTGGAGGTAGAGGGTGTGACCTCGGGACATTGCCAGAGACCAAGCCTCCCCATCAGTGAAGCAATACTTGCGTGTGCTCTCTGAATCCAAACGAACCCAAGTGCCTGAGAGGGATTGGGAGGGGATACGCACACTTGTTAATACCACGGATGTCCCCATGCCTCCCACAGGAAGGTTTAAATTACATGTTCAGACGGATCCTTAACAACTAGCAAAATCACATCAGAAGGCTAAAATCTGAATGATTTGGACAGATTATAGAAAAAATTAAAAGGTTTCTATTTGGCAAAATGGGTATTTGGGCTCACAGACATAGCATATTTAGGAAAACAACTATTGTACATAAAATTACTACATTTGTGCTGTAGCAAATACAACAGAATACATTATCAAGTCAATGTACAACCTTTCATTAAAGAACAAGCAGATTACAAATGACAAGCCATGAGTCTATGACAAACAGAAATCTTTTGTTTTATCATTATTACTGGAAAAAGAAAAAAGAAAAAAAACAAAAAGAGGTAAAAAAGTGAAGTGAAATAACATATATATATATATATATTATATATATATATATATATATAATATATATAATATATATATATAAAATATATATAATATAATAAATATATAACATATAAATATATATATATATATATATATATATATATATATATATATATATATATATATATATATAGTATATATATATATATATATATATATATATATAAATTAGGTATTAAAGCATGAAAACGTAACAATAGCTCAAAACAAAGAATATCTAAGGGGAAAAATCATCTTGACATGATTGCTTTTACTTTATCAAGCGCTGAATACTAAAACACATAATGTAAGGACTTTTTTTCTTCTTTTTTTAATCAAGAAAGATTATGATCAAGGAATGCCCAGCTTTTCTAAAAGCTGCAAGTAAGAGAAAACAAATCATACATAACAGACATTAACTTTTATGGGGTAAATGATTTATTCACACATACATAATTGATTCTCAAGTGAAAGATGAATGAAAACCTAAGAGAGAAATACATAAAATAAATTGGGAAATGCAGATGCACAAGAAGGAAAAGCAGACTAGGAGAAGAAACAAATAATAATGCAATATCAGATGTTAGTAGAAGCAAAAGAGACAGACAAATGGAAGATCAGGGAGACAGAGGAAAAGAGGCGTGCAGAAAACAGCAGATGGTTCCACAAGGCACTCT
Source organism: Penaeus monodon (assembly GCF_015228065.2). Lineage (NCBI taxonomy): Eukaryota > Metazoa > Arthropoda > Malacostraca > Decapoda > Penaeidae > Penaeus > Penaeus monodon. The sequence continues at coordinate 27,818,769 of NC_051401.1, read as the reverse complement.
GAAGGTGTGGAGAGAAAACTGGACTGCAGGAACTGAATGATAAGAGAAATGAAAGAGACAAAGCAGTGTGAATAATGAAGTATAATAATGGGAGTAGAAATGCATGAATAAAAGAAAAAAAAAAAAAAAGACAGAATGAGTGGAATTTCCTGAAATTTTCTGTTTTCTCAATACTGTTACAAATATGGAAAGGAATAACACAATGTTATTGTTACTATTATTATAAAAAAAAAAGGAGAAGAAAAAAACAACATCATCTACTTGATGGGCAACCTTCCTGTTGTCTTCAGGATGGTGTTCAGCATATCAACATTATTCGTATATAATAAATAAGAAAAAGTTAATGACAAAAATTATATACATTTTCTGAAAAAAAGAAGGAAGGAAGGAAAAGAAAGACAGAGAGAAAGGGAAAGAGAGAAAGAGAGAGAGAGAGAGAGAGAGAGAGAGAGAGAGAGAGAGAGAGAGAGAGAGAGAGAGAGAGAGAGAGAGAGAGAGAGAGAGAGAGAGAGAGAGAGAGAGAGAGAGAGAGAGAGAGAGAGAGAGAGAGAGAGAGAGAGAGAGAGAGAGAGAGAGAGAGAGAGAAAAATCAATAATGAAAAAGATCAAAATATCTATGCACATGTTATTAAAAGTAATATTAATCACCTAAGCATGTGCTAAGCAAAATCAAGTGACTTAATTTAGAGCATGATGGTGCTTTTTAAGGTTTGACAATATCCTGAGCAAGATTTATCAATCCTGTCATTAGTTCTTTGGTCATCATCTGGCCAGAGCTCTCTACTCTTTGCATTCATCTCTCTTCATTTGATTCAAGACCATTTTCTATACTGTAATACTATACATACATTTCAGGGAGTTAATGTGATAAGCTAATGACGCAGAATTGTTTGATGTTAAAGCAATTTTCTATAACAAATGTGTTCATGAATTAATGGTGAGTAAAACTACCAACCTTGAAAAGTCTGGAGGAAAGCTTACCTATAAATTGACGTGCATGTGCTCTGGCTATGTGCAGTAAATGGGATCATGCAGAAACATTGGCTCTCACTTTAACAGTAATTAGTATGGTACCTTGAGTTTAATTCTTACTTACGTGTCACTATTTGATTTAAAGAAATAATATAGACTCAGTACTTTCTTCTCCACTAAGTTCAACACATCAATTGTAACTGCAAGACTTCTTTCTCAGGTAATATGCCACTTTGGGCCCTATTTAAGAGTCACATTTCATGTTGTCCATAATCTAAAATCTGTGATTGGATTCTGGGCTTGTGCAAAGTCAAGGACTGAATCATTTATCACATTTGGCCTAGGGCCTTTCTGCTAAGGTTGCTTAATTATGATGCATATTTTGGGCAAATGCAAAGTTAAGATTCTTCTTTCTGTGTCGTATCAGAAATGGTGCAGTAATAAACAGTCCCTGAAGGTATCCTTATATATGTATATTTATTTTCCCCTTACCTTTTCCATAGCCTTCAGATCTGATGTTCTAACAAATTCCTAACCTTAATGAAATAAAGATGCTTTTATCCATTAATATCTCCCACTGCCTCTTTAATAGATGCCTTTACTTTCCAGAAGTAGATATATATTTTTTTTTGTGCTTTGTAATTAGATAAACATCCTTCTTGTGCTTTGTACTACCTACTTTCTGTTTCTGTTACCTTATCATTATTGGCAAATAAAAAATATATCTATGTTCATGTATATGGCCCTTAACTCATCTTTTGTTCCATCTTCAAAACTAAGCACAGAAAGTTATTTAAAAACATATCTATTCCTAATTATGATCATATATCTGAGATTTCTCCAGTATTTCTTGAGTTCATTTAGACATGGTTAAATTACTTTTAAATTACTAAACTAAACAGTTCCTACCTCAGTGTAAAGACGCGAAATGGCAGCTTCTTCCAAATGTTTTCTCATGGTTTATATCTACAAATTATTTACATAATTTAATTATTTCTAATAATATCAATTACGTAGCATACCTTTTTAAATGAGGGAGGTTATCTGGGACAGGTAGAAGTATCTGGCTCTTAAACTTTTAACATGAAGTAGTTGTTAAGAAATTCTGTTTAAGGGTACACACACATATATATATATATATATATATATATATATATATATATATATATATATATATATATATATATATATATATATTATATATATATATATATATATATATATATATATATATATATATATATATAATATATATATAATTTTTTATTTTTATTTTTTTTTTATTTTTTTTTATTTTTTTATAGAACCTAAACAGCACAAATACCACCATGTACACAAAACAAAGGCACATGTGAGTATTACCAACAATGCAATATTACCATCTATCCTATGGCATTATCATAATCTAAAAAAGGGAAGAAAATATGAATAAATAAATACCTTTTCCCATTACAAGAACATAAAACTCACCATCGCCATTCTTCACATCGCAATCAGCGGTGACAGAGTTCCCTAGTACAAGCATTCCCACAGGGGGTGCTTTGAGGCTAGGCTGACTGCGGATGTTGTGTCCTGAGGCTCCACACTTGACAACCGTGTATACCCCTGCACCCCCACTGACCCCTTCACTTCCCTCTATGCCCAGGGATGTCTCTCGACGTGGGCTAAGGTCTCGGCGGCGGCTTATGGTGTCAGTAATCACCTGTTGATTAACAACTAATTTGAGAATTTTAAGATTATGGATTAACTATTTGTTCAGGTTAGCATTAAGTATAATGCCAGAGCAAAGCATGGCCTAAATTGAAAGTGGCACCATATAATGACATAACCTGTACCATTGGCTCATCAGATGGAGCTCCTCTTCCTCTGCTAGTAGTGACGTTTTTTGTTTGGTCTCACTATTAGATGCAAGCACTTAAATATTTCAGAACTTCTGTTTGAAATTAAACTACTCGCTATTAGGTGCCTATATTGTTCCTGAATTACTGAACGAGCCAGGTGTAAGCTGGGGAAACTGCCATTGTTAGTGTAGATCCATTCCTCTTTAGAACAGTTCAAATACAGAAAAAAATAAAGATGGCAAGCATATAATAAAAATGCATCTCTTATCAATATCAAAAAAATTGTCTCTTGCTTTTTGAAGAGAGAGAGAGAGAGAGAGAGAGAAAAAAATGTTTATTCAAATTCTCCAACAATTAACATCAGAGTTGCTTATCAAACCCCCAGAAAAGATAAATCTACCTGATCCAGAATTGTCTTTGGGTGATCCAGTGGAACAAGGAGAGTCTTCCCGAGGTGTTGGTTGTATTGCAGACACCAAGCTTCTGAGTAGCCATTGGTGCAGTACTGCCTGATGCTCTCTGGGCTTAGGCGGAGCCATACCCCATCACTGTTATGAACCTGTTGAATTCATTTTGGGTATTATATCATAGATAATGAATATACAAAACTAATGGATCTGCATTCCTATTTAGCTTTTTAGTTATAAAAAAAAAAAAAAATACATATATATATACATGGAAAACCATCACAATATCCAAAGAATGTTAATTTTTTTTCATGAGGTATATATTTTATATCACCTATACAATATAAAATGAAAATATAAACTGCTGATATAAGACACAAACCTCATCCACAAAGGCAATTGTTCCATTAACATGAACGACCCCAATCTGTTCACTCTGCAAGGATGGGTGAGTGCGTATTCTCAGACCAGCACTGTTCTGCAGCACAAACTTTCTTAGTCGAGAAGGCTGCTGCGATGATCTCCTGATGGTGCTCTGGACCGGTGGAGTAACGCCTTGTGGCGGTTCCTTGACTTCCATCTTGAAGGTCTGTGATTTAAAAAATATGTAGTCACTGTCAAATATGATCAAAAAAGAAAACAGTCAAGCATTACAACAACAAAGACCAAGAATATCTTATAACTATAACTATAATGAGAGGAAAATAAACACATGTGGGAAAGAGAAAAGAGTGGGACATGATATGGAGAGACTAAGTGTAAAATATGCTTATTCAGGAAAAAGAGCTTAAAGTGAAATGAAAGAAAGAGAGACATAAAGGAAAAACACAAAATGCAGAAACATGGTAAGACACTACAACAAACCTCTTCCAACTGATATCCGTCAATAGTCACATGAAGAGAATACCATCCTGTTGCTCCTGGTGTCCAGTTACAGGAGTATGTGCCGTCATTATTACTTCGTACTAACATGTTTTCTGTCGGTCTCCGCATAGCTGGGGACATGTAACGGAGCTCTTCAAAGGAATAGTTTTCATAAGCCTGCAAAAGGAAAGTGAATCCTATTTACATCCCAAACATTTATCATTAAGATGAACCTTGGTAATGGGTAATATGACTTATTTCATAATGCAAAAGCCATTCTTGAACAGCATGCAAGCTGTACCTTTATCATGGTAATTGCACAATAACACATCTTGTCCTTGATGGACACTTGGTATGGCACATCCAGTGAGGGCTGAGGGTGTCCACCAAAGGTCATATTATCGGGGACATGCTGACTTATTCTTCGGAGCTTCCCCTGGCCACCTTCCTCCCCTGTGCTCACAGGAACTGCCACGACTTCCACCTGAAATGGGTGAATTACTATGTAACTTTTCCACAATCTTGCTTTTAAAGGCTTTACTAAAGCTGTTATTATCATTACTAAAATTATACTTTTTATAAAAGAAGTAATTCCAACTAGAATCACAGATTTTCCATGCCCATAAATCATGTTATGACCAATCACAATTTTGAATAAATCAAAACCTGAATTCAGTCTTAAAGTCTTGCCCTCTACAACAAATCTCTGGATTTAATGAAAATAATTAAAACCACAACTATCACTACTGTCTCACATAAACTCCAAACTGACCTTGAGTGAAGGAACATGGACCACCTCACTATACTGGTCCCTGGTGAGGATGGTGACAATGGCAGGCCAACCTGCACGCATGTCATCGCGGCTGTAGAGAACCTCACATGCCCGAACGTCAACATAAGAGTCAGGCTGCAGCCATCTCGCCAAGCGCCCTCCACTTGTCCCTCCTGCGCAGGATACAAAATCCCGCAGAAACAGCCTCTCGTTTGAGTGACAACTGTTGAGAAATTTGGCAAGTGCTTGAAGATTTTGGAGCATTTTTTTTTTTTTTTTGTTTAACCTTAGAAGAAGAAAGACAAATTAGAACATGTAAGGGTGTTCCACCATCTCTGTCACAAAAATCAATAAAACAATGGTATGAAAAAAAAAAATTAAAGGTAAAATCTTTAGTTTCTGTTCTTTAATGTATTTGTAGTGGTTTGAGAAAAAGCATTAAAACAAGATTTACATCATAATATTCACTTTCATATGCAAAGGAAAAGCCCCCTCTCTCCTTTCCTTCCTCCCTCCCTCCCTCTTTAATGTTAACCCATACTAAAGCAAATTAAATGTGTTGGATATGGGGTTTTATCTATCATTTCCATTTACAGCACTGTGTAATATGAATCACTGTTAATGCCATAGTATTTACCTAAAAGGGGAGGTGACAAATTGGGTTGATTCTTAAATATTCATTATTAAGATTTCAGCTTCATCTTCTCTAGTGTCCCAATATCTTTAACGAGAATATAGAATATCAACTTGTTCACACCCAGGATCTCCCAAAAAGTCTAACATTTAGACACAATAATTATCATTATGAGCTGTTACCTCTTTAAAAAACTTCAGGAAATGAACAACTGGCACCTCAAGTCTCCTCTGAGGTGCCAATACTACACGTGAACAACTGTTAGTTCTTGTGATTGTTATTTCCAACACTTATAATTTCTAAGAATCAATGGAAATTCCACTCAAATCTGATCAGTTATTTTCATCTTGTTACACAACTTTCATTGATGCTTATCCTGATAATTGTTCTGAAGCAAAAGTAGTTAGACTAAAATAACAGCAAAAAGTTACCTTCCCTAGTCTAGTGAGGCAACACACAAGGTCAGTCACAACAATGTATAGAAAATAAAAACACTAGAGTACTAATATGTCCATCAGTCTGTTAACAGTTCAGTCTAGCATGATCTGCTAATGTCCTAAATTTTAAAATTAAATAGTGAAGTTATTCATGATAAAAAATCTTGTGAGCTATTAAAGTCATCAGTATTTCGTTTAGCTAATCCATGTTAATTCACTTGTAAATCATTAAGAGACTAAACTAAAATAAAATGAGATATAATCTAATTTAATTTTGTAACATGATTCCATCAGTCAACTAATCAACTAGACAACATCATTTATGAAAAGACTAAAAATTTATGCAATCAAGAAATTGAAGACTTCCCTTCTTGCAAGAACATCCTATAGTTCTGTGAATGTTCAACACTTTTGGTATCAAGCTCAGACAAGTTTCAAGTAACATTTTCAAGATAAAAAAGGAAAAAGGAAAAACATCTAACTCTTACATTCTCCATCACACTAATACATATACAATCCTTTGTAAGTTTTTAATTTAATAATTCAAAAGACTATTCTCATAATGAGATTTTTTTAGGATTACAGTTAAATCACCCAGACAAAGGTTCTATGACTAACTCATGACATCATTTCCTGACTTAGGGCCAGAGAGGACTAACAGAGAGGACTTCCTGAGGACATCAGATGCCTGAGAAGGGCACAGCTTGGAAATCATACTTTCAGCTCTTTTAAACATTTGGTGACTACTGTGAAGTGAAGTGAAATATTAATGAAGGACACTGTGACTATCTAAACAATTTGTATGGGTTATTTAAATTACTGCATCTGTTGATAGAAAGTGATCTACAAATCATGAAGTACAAAGTGAAAGTGTTCTTTCTCATAGGCTGGTTGTTGGCCCAGATCCATGGGCACGAAACCTCTGCAAGAGAGCCAGTCAGATATACAAAAAGTTTAAGTGAAAACAAGTCTCTTGCCCAACATAACTCTACAATGTCAGAACATCCACAAAACCTCAACACACCTACACCAGTGCTAAGTGACATCCAGATAGTCCCTGGTGTTGAAAGAATGCCTCACGATGAATATTCCAACCATCATGACACTCATTTACCAACTCCTAGAAGTATAGATGATACAGTAAACATCATGGATTTTCTACCTTCTCGAAGGATAAACAACAGAGGCCCAATAGAGGATGAACCCATAAACACTAATGCCGCAATTGCTGACCAATTTGAGTCTTCTAGAGCCTTTGACCAGCCCAATGACCCTGAGCACACATTCAACTCCCATGAAATGAATGTAAATTCATCTGAGTCTTCAAGAGATTTTGACCAACCTAGACATTCAGAAGACTCCCCTAAATCACATGACGGAAATGAACCTTCAAGGACCTATGACTATGCCAGTCATTCAGATTATACACCACCAACACATGACATGCATGTAGAGTTATCTGAGTCTACCAAACCCTCTGACCAAACTAATGACTCAGGAAATACACCCAGTCCACATAAGATACATGATGAAAGTTCCTTACAACCCTCTGACCAAACCAGTTACTCCGGTTATACATCTTATCCACATGATGAGCATGTAGCCTTATCAGAGTCTTTAAGACCTGACCAATTCAACCACTCGAGTCACACAACCAACTCACCTGAGATACACAATGCAAGTTCCTTTATCTCAGAAGAAAATCCTTTCACTACAGAGAGGATAGAGATCTCCAAAGTATATGAAGAAGAATCTAATGCAAATGAAAAGCTTGGTGAAAACCCTATCATACCTTCAGTAACATCTAATGGTTCCAACCTACAAAACAATGCAGGGGTCAATGAATCATACCAAGAAGATCCAGAAGACAGAAGGCCTTTTGAGAGGGATACTCCAGACTACAAAGAATCTATCTTTACTGATCCTGAAGGTAAGTTAATTTTATCATCATTCCATAATTACAAACACTGTAATAATGATAATGATCATCATTATGCTCTTAATACTATAATGATTAGAATAACAATTGACAGTAATAATAATATCAATTTGGCATCAAACAGATATCCATGAAAACCATGAGATACCAGAAAGTGCAACATCTAGATCCTCAGGAAAAAGAAATCTCTGTTTAGTCTGCTTTTGTGACACAGAAAACAAAAAAGTTTACTGCAAGCACGAGCACATTTATGGTGTAAGTATAAATATAATGTCATAAATTTAATCAAATTCAAAAATTTCTTGTACTAAAAATATCTAGCTATCAAGTTGTATATATATAAACTGATAAAATGTAAAAATACTAATTTCTTATGAATTCTCAAAAGGAGAGTGGGGAAAAGGATTGATCTATACTCATATCCATAAATATTTTTTTCTGCATCTATATTTACATGTGATATAAGATATCCTTATACAAACAAGACCTGGACTCATTCTAAACAATCCTTTAGGGAGGATCACACCATCTGACTCTCAAGAAAGAGCTTATCCCTGAAAATGCTACTTTCCTACACCTTGAAGGATTTGACACGGTAACAATACCTCAAGACACATTTGCGAGCCAACACCTCGAACTCCATAAAATAGTATTTGAGGACATCATGAAGATCAACCTCAGCAAAGGGTCACTTGCCTTCAGTCCAAAAGCAAGGTCAGTGATAGAAGTTAAAAAGGATCTTAAGAAAACAATAAAAGAAAGAGGGAAAGAAACAGATATCAATCAAAAGTACTGAACATCTTTTTATATCTAATAATCTAACCAACTGGAACTAATAGCAATTAAATCCACAGAAACTAAAACTACCACATTCTATTATAGGGAAAACCATGAGGTAGCTATCGTTTTTAAAAAGTGCAAAATTGAGGAGCTACCTACAGAAGTCTTTACGCAACATGCTAGAAGTGAGACTCAAGCCAGTGACAAACAACTTGAAGAAACAAGATTCCTTTCTCTTCATATTGAAAAGTAAGAGTAAAAAAGAAAATAATTTGGACTGTTATAGAGCAGATAAACAGCTGTATCATGAATATAAAAAAGTGTTCAAATATACTGGTAACTTTTTCTAAAATTCATGCATTTCTTATTATTACAGCTGTGACATTTCCACAATCCGCTACCATGCACTGTATAGAGCAAGAATATTTCACTTCAACATGATCCATACTAAGGTATAGTTTTGTAGTTTGTGTGAGAGTAAGAGACTGGGAGTGAGTGAGAGTGAGAGAAAGAGGGGGGCAAAAAGAGAGGGGAAGAGAGAGAGAGGAGAGAAGAATGAGAGAGGAGAGGAGAGAGGAGAGGAGAGAGAGGAGAGGAGAGAGAGGAGAGAAGAATGAGAGAGGAGAGGAGAGGAGAGGCGAGGAGAGGAGAGAGAGAAAGTGAAATGGAGAGAAATAAAGAGAGAGAGAGAAAGTGAAAGAGTGAGAGAGAGAGAGAGAAAGTGAAAGGGAGAGAAAGAGAAAGAGAAAGAGAGAGAGAGAGAGAGAGAGAGAGAGAGAGAGAGGAGAGAGAGAGAGAGAGAGGAGAGAGAGAGAGAGAGAGAAAGAGAGAGAGAGAAAGGGAGAAAGAGAGAAGAGAGAGAGAGAGAGAGAGAGTGGGAGAAAGGAGAGAGAGAGAGAGAGAGAGAGTGAGAGGAGAGAAGAGAGAGAGAGAGAGAGGGAGAAGAGAGAGAGAGGAGAGAGAGAGAGAAAGTGAAGAGAGAGAGAGAGAGAGAGAGAGAGAGAGAGAGAGAGAGAGAGAGAGAGAGAGAGAGAGAGAGAGAGAGAGAAGCTAAATATTTCATTAACCCAAAAGGTTACCACGATGGAGGAGGAAAGTATCCACCTAGACATTTACGAAAACTGGCTGGTTGAGTACAGTGAGCTGCCGCTCCTACCGACACGCTCTATCTGTGTGCGTGCTCAGGGTCCTGTGGTTTTCTCCAAAAACATTTTGTGGGGGTTGAAAAGCAAGGCAATAGAGATTGACTCTTCAAATCAGGTAAGTTTTTTTTTGTTTTTTTTTGTAAGAACTTTTACTTATTTACTAACTTTCTTTAAAATGTTTATTCTCATTATCATGAAATATTAGATTACCAATTCAAGAATGTTATCCACTGGGGATATGATACCAATAAATTTTCAATAATTACTCAACATAATGAATTAGATGTCCAAAAAATGTACATATTCAGGACCTGAGTGAATTCCTTTCATCAGTTTTCCACTTAGCCTCATACATATGTATCCCTCTCACAGGTGTTATTTAAATACAACGAAGTGAAACACCTGGGCCCTGAGGCATTACTCGCCATACAGCCAAATGCAGCAGCTGTCAGTGCCAACATCGTCTTTCTCAACAACACGGTTGTGAAGGCAGATAATCAATCACTTTTGATCAGCAACCGGTACCCAGTCCATGAGCGCAGAGTGCTGGAAAACAGGTTCAATTTTGTGTGTGACTGTGAGATTGGCTTGCAGTTTCAAGGTCTTATGGGAATAACAGAGAATAGTAACCATTTTGAAAATGCAACTTATAAGGCTGTTCTTGAGGAATCTCTGTGCAGGAAATATGAAGATCTAATTCTGTACATTAACATTGACAAATACTTGAAAGACAACTGCTTTCCAGTGCCCCTGCCAATTGTCATCTCTTCCACGATTGTTGCTGTAGCTGTTATTGTCACCATTGTAGTGTGTATTGTTTGCTCAAAACGTGCAGCCCGAGCAAAAGAGGAGGCCTACCTGGGAGAAAGTTGTTTCTCCAATAGCTTCTCCACTCTGCACTCAAACCACCACCCTCAGGCAACCTCCTATGGCAGTGACTGCCACTCTTGGGAGCGCTGCAATAACCTCCAGCCATGGGTGATGGCAGTACCAGAGGTTAAGACTTATCAGGAGACAGAGGTACACGTGCTCTATGAACACACAGAGCCTATGAATGTCAGTATACGTGGGTCATGTCATGACCCTAAAGTAGACCTGCAACGTCAGGTTCAAGTGCGTGCTTCATGTCCTTTTAATTAGAAAAGTTACTAAACATACAAGTGAAATCATTTGGCTGGTGTAACCATGAGTTAACATGAACTGTGTATAAACAAAAAAAAGAAAGAAAGAAAAAAAAATCATATTTGTGCAAGTGACACACATTCACTCCGTTCTTTTCTCTATTTTGAGAAAACATATAAAAGAGTGTAAAACATGACAGAAAAATTACAGACTGTGAATAAAACTAAATATCAATCATGTTGAAATGTTCATGTTCATCATCAAGCATTTCTCTTCTTTTTAAGTTATTATACATTTAATACTAATAACTGACCTTTGTTACACACAAACACTATCTTGTATTCTGACTAAATTAAGTTTACTTCACTCTTGTAAATATTTCATTTAGTTTCCTTTTCTAATATTTTTGTTTCCATTATACTGTAGAAGCTTTATTTCATAAAGCTTCTACCTTATAATGGAAACAAAAATATTAGAAAACATGCCATGCAACCTGTCTCATCAAAATCATATTTCCTCTCTCAGCATTATCACTTTCATTTTAAAGTGCAAGTACTCTAGTGATAACTGCTGAACTTCTTGTGAAAATTACTTTTATACCCTTCCTTTTCTTAAGAAAAAAAAAGAAGAAAAAAAAAAAAAAAAAAAAAAAAAAAAAAAAGAGAATAAACTTAAAATATTTTTGTAATCTTGGTTTTACAACTCCTTTGGACCCTACAAATTATACCCAGTCTCTTTATGAAAGGTGTATGGCAAAGCCCTGCTGAGTGATGATGGCATCTATTTTTAAAGCAATGCGCAATCTTAGAGGATATATTTATCAAAAACTCATACTTATATCTCCAGAATTTCAGTTCACATCCTACATGTGGTTTGTATATGCACAAAAGAGAATTGCCATGAATCAAAGTGAACTTGTAAAAGATTCAAAGTTGTTCATGCATTAAGCAACAACCCTCAAACCTAATCTGTACTTCATCATTTTGTGTCTGCATCTGAGCACATGCAGACCTACATATACACCTACTTTCATGAACATGATGACGTAAATCCTGTACAAACAACAAGAGGCTGTTTCCCCTGAGACAAAGAAATTCCCAATGAGCAACTGATGCTCTTGTTTCCCAACCTCAGAGGAAGCCCTGTGTCACACCCTGCCCGCCTCACATCCTGTGCTTGGTGTAAATTTTTCATTGAAATTCTACACATGACAAAAGATGAATAAATAAATGTCTGACCATAGTAATCATGTGAAGTTTTGAGTAACTGTTAACTAAAATAATTGTTACAACCTTGTTGTTTGTTCAGTATATATATATATATATATATATATATATATATATATATATATATATATATATATATATATATACAATTACACTAGATAGAGAGAGAGAGAGAGAGAGAGAGAGAGAGAGAGAGAGAGAGAGAGAGAGAGAGAGAGAGAGAGAGAGAGAGAGATAGAGAGAGAGATAGAGATAGAGATAGAGATAGAGATAGAGAGAGAGATATATAGATATAGATCTATATATAGATCTATATATATATAAATATATAATATATATATATATATATATATATATATAAATATATATAAATATATATAAATATATATAAATATATATAAATATATATAAATATATATAAATATATATAAATATATATAAATATATATATATATATATATATATATATATATATATATATATTCCTAAGTTCATTAGTACTAGGAAAAAGAAAGAATATGAAACCTGAACTATATAAAAATAGGTTTACACATATAAATCAATCATATCAGACTTAAATGTAAAAGTAAAGTCACAAATGAGGTCATCTGACTGAAATTTGTTATGACTCATGTCTATCAGGATATCCTCAGCATTTCAATAATCATGTACATAAATATATAAGCATCCTCATATATGCATATACATCAATATAGACATACAAATAACTATCATATATAGCTGAAAATGTACTGTACTGTCTTAGTCTCTTTTTGTGACATTACAATAATAATCAGAATCACAATATCATAGATCTTAGGGTTCTGGTCTTGTGAGACAAAGAAGCACTATACAGCAGCAATAATTCAACTGCATAGCCAACTTTCTAATCAATATTACTTGGAATCTCTTTATAGGGAGAAATGTTCCATAAGGGGCCACTACAAATAAGATATGGGAATCCCAAAGGCCTACAAATCCTACACAACTGATGACACAGGAAACAGGGTGATAAGTTACACAAAGACCTGTCACTTTATGTACAGAAAAGAGGCACAGAGTATAAGTGAGGACTAAGAGTGAGGACTTGACCTGTGTACTCCAAGAGCAAAACAAAACAAACAAAGAAAATCCAAAAAAAAAGAGCAATGTGGAGATAATGAGATTGATATATAAGCCAAGAACTGTAAGAGGAACAAGAATGACCATGATGTTGACAGCATTTACCAAGTATTGCACAGCATATTTCATAATATTACTTACTGCTATCAATGGTCAAGTCTTTTACAGCTTTGAAAATGGAACTTGTGCTGATGAACTTCCAAGTTTCTGCATTTGCAATCCACTACAGATAGTGTGTGACTGCAAAGGAGCTGTAAGTACCGAAGGCCTTCTATACTGCTAATTTAATTTTTTTTTTCTCTGTCTCATATTTTTAATTTTCAAAATCCAGTTAATGTTCCAAGGGAAAAAAAAAACAAAAAACGAGGAGTGAGTTAAAGAACATATTCAGTATTTAAAAAAAATCCTTTATTTTGGCTCTATGAAACTCCCTTTTTT
>NC_051401.1:27795070-27797570 GCF_015228065.2 Penaeus monodon | reverse complement strand
TTTGGCCTGTATGCTGAGCTATGAAATTTAAAAATATTTTCTTTGTGTGTAGATTACATGAATGGGTACAAAAGGATGATCTTACATGTGTAGGATGTAAATCTGTATTTTCTAAGCAATCTATATATATATATATATATATATATATATATATATATATATATATATATATATATATATATATATATATATATATAATATATATATATATGTATATATATATATATATATATATATATATATATATATATATATATATATATATATATATATATATATATATATATATATATATATATATATATATATATAGTCTTTGCAATTCCTTTTGCTATAAGCAGTGTAAAGGTGGTGAGGGCTTGCACATCTTCACTTACTGCTATGCAACATTTTCAAAGAAATTGCACACACAAAAAAAGGTTAACTATTCATTGTTCATTACCTTTCACTTTATCTTTATTTTGAGGCACTGAAATTTTCAATAATTTGTAAAAAATTGTGCATTATTATTAACCTCAAGCAACTGGTGCCCTTTCATTTATTTACTACAGTTAAGAAAGAGAAAATAAATAAAGAAAAAATACTGAAAGAAAGAATGAAAATTTATATGGAAAGAAGAAGAAGAAGAAAAGAAAAAAGTGGAAAAAATTTAAAATAAAAGAAATAAACCATAGTTTCTGTATGACCAAGGTTGCAACAGGCACAACAATGTCATCTTCACTTTCTCTGCAAAACCAAAACCATGTCAGCTAAGAAGATAGCTTATCTTGTGACAAGGGCTTAAAAAAAAAAAAGTCAAGGGTTTCCTAAGTGGTCTTACCTGAATGGAATGACACCATCAAGAGCTTGGTGAATAGTTGGAGGATGTGAGAGGGCAAACCCTTTACTCAGTAGCCCTGGGTGAGCTCGATACACCTGCAGTGACATTTCTTCAACTAGTTCCATATCCTCATCCAATTCATCACCTGGTTACAACAAGCAAAAAATTGGTTAGAAATCCATAAAAAGAGAAAGTGAGAAGAATCTGAACCCCTATGATCTGGATGACATGACCATCCCACCATGGAAAAATCTGGCTTGCGGGGCAGGTGACATGAACATCCCGTCATGGGAAATCTGGCTTCAGGTTGGGTAACACGAAGTGTAACATGAGTGTTTCGGCTAAAGGCCGAGGTGATGGGAAAGTCTCTCCACGAGTGCACAAACCTCTTGGAGGGTGATTAGACTCATTTGGCATTTAGAAAGGGGTTTTAGCATTATTCCCATCAATAAACAAGTGTGGAATGTAATGCTTGTGAGCTATGACTGGAAGAGCACCAGTTCCATTGGAAGACTTCATTTCCATGTTCGTCATCCTATTCCTGGCTGTCGTAACTGGTGGTGCAGGTTGTATTACAGAAAATTAAATAATACGAAAAAACAAACAAACAAAAAATAACAAAATGCTAGATATTCTTATTTATCTTGCACCGAGTTAGAGACTACCTAGAGATATGATATGGAGTCCGTACAAAGAAAATAGTCTAATACTATCTGGACAATGCAAATCAAATGACAAATATATATATTGGAAAATGGGAAAAAAGCTAAAAACGCATATGCATAAAGAGAGAAAACAGAATCTTCTCATCCCACATAAGTGTTCGCCTGTGCCCGGCCTAAAGACGCACCCAACAGAGCAACCTGGATTTTGGGCATGTGATTGCCGTGAGGTAACCGGATCCAAGGGGTTAAGTATGTCTACAAAAAATTTAAGATCTCAAATATTTCAAAAGATCTAATCCCTTAAGAAACATATTTATGAGGTTACCTGCAATAGGTGGCAAGCAGAGGTCCTTCTTGATAAGGGATGCTGAACACAGCCCTCCCAAGTAAGACAACTCTTTCTCCAAGTGTCTTAGAGAATCTGGAGGAGTTGGTGGCCACTCATAACCCACAATGAGAACCCGAAAACCGTATGTGTTGGCTCTTTCATCTTTTACATAATCAGAAGCTGTTTCTAAGGAGAACATAACCTCATGTCCTGCAGACAGAAAATAATATCTGTAAGCACTAATGGTTTTAACAAACATTCAGTGCATATATCAACATCAGTATAATAACAAAATACAAGGCATGGTGTAATAAAGAAAGAAAAGAAAAAAAAGTCCCAACATTCACCTGGAAGAATTACTGTCTGGTGTGGCCAGTTCTGAGTACCAGAAAATTTATTTAGAACAGCCCAGTATGGAGGAGGAGCTCCCTCTTGGTCCTGTGACACTGCTGTTCCTCGCTCTTGGCCATCGCTGTATATGGGTAGCGCTCCTGTACCAATGTCTACCTCTGTACTGCTCAGGCTTGGTACATACACCTGGTAATGAATAAGCCTTGATTAATTCTCAGAAAACTATGGCCTCTTTTACAGCTTTGGCTATTATTTTTTACATAATCATGCAATTCAGTAAGTAAACCAATGATCATGATATTAAAACCTGGCTGGTGACCTGTAGCAAAGGAATGT
>NC_051401.1:27780070-27785070 GCF_015228065.2 Penaeus monodon | reverse complement strand
TCTTGAAGGGCTATGAGTGAAAATCTGAGAAGGATTTTTGAAACAATCTACTAAATATTCTGATCTCTTATAAATTTTATATAACTAACCACTATTTATTACATGGTTGAACATATGTGTCACCAGCAATATATGGTTTAAGTAATGTGCAACACACATATGAATTACCAGCAATGAATATACAAAACTCAATTTCAGACAACTTACTTTATTGACGACATCCCTGGAGAGGAGCAGGTCACACAAGCAAGCCCACTTTAATTGACCAGTTGGATAGAATGCATGGAAACATGATACAAAAGTCTTGTGGCATTCATCTAATACTGATACAACCATACGTGTTAATGGTCCTGTTTCTGAAAAGTATAAAAATATATGAAAAACTGTTATAAAAAAAAAAGAAAAAGAAAAAGTCTAATATATACACCTGCAGCTTCAAAGATCCAGACACAAAAATTTAGTTTATTCTGTAATCATTACATCAGGATTTCATTAAAAACATAAGAAATATAAAAACAGATTTATGCACACACATAAAGACAAGTAGATGAAGAAACCAGTCTTACCTCTACCATTCCGCATCTTTCCCTTGCGAGATGGATAGGGAGCTGGCACTGGATCAGATAACATCTGTCTCAGGAGACCTCTGACATCTGCTACACTCTCTGCTAGGCAGCCTTTCTCGCCATTGGCTCTCAATGTTCGCACTAATTGAAAGTGGAATATGCCATCATGAATCAATAAGCATTTATATTCCTTACTGAATTTTTAAATTATAGAAATGATAACAGATGGAACTCACAACTGCTGACAGTTTTTTTATGAATTGGGTTAAACATTTTCATACATCCTTTTTTTTTTCAAGGAGAAAAGTTGGAATCAAATAACAAAGAAACAACCATATACTCAAAATAAAGGTTATCATTCTTTCTGATAC
Organism: Penaeus monodon; assembly: GCF_015228065.2. Taxonomy (NCBI): domain Eukaryota; kingdom Metazoa; phylum Arthropoda; class Malacostraca; order Decapoda; family Penaeidae; genus Penaeus; species Penaeus monodon. Next base: position 27,784,133 of record NC_051401.1, on the reverse strand, counting down.
TCACCTGAATTTGGATAGACTTCATTGATATAGATCCTTAGTAGACGCAGACAAGCACAACAGATATACACCAAGCGCTGGAGATCAAGCATAGCAACAGTGGGGCTGGCTCCTGTGTTTCCAACATGACTAAATTGCTACAAAAGAAGTAAAAGATGTTTACTAAAGGTTGTTTACATGTACTGCAGTACACAAACATCCTAGGCAAATGTTTTTCAGTCTTTACAAAAACATGAAACAGAACATTCCAGGAAAAAAATAATTATTAAGAAACAAAAGTTTTTCTTTAATAATTTTTGAAAAATGATGGGATTTGTAATAAGATTTTATGTAAGTATTCAGGCAAGTAAATGAATACTTACAAGAGGATTGTACTGATAACTTACTTCTCCAACACAGGATCTCAAGGTGGACCAAGCCCAGCCTAATAAATCAAGCAATGATTGGAAAACATCCTGAAAGTTAAGAAAGAAATATATATCAGGATTTATTATTCAAGTTATACCCATATATTGTATGTAGAAAACATACAGAGAGATCATATGAAGAGAAGTGTGTAGAAAGGGTTGAACCTTTCTTCCAGGCTAAAAATTCTTAACTGTGTAATAACACTAATCCCTTATGTTCTCTGGCAGCTTGCAAAGAACAGGTCCAACATCAACAACAAGAATGAGGGGAAGAATAGGGAGGTGGAGGTAGTAGGATGTCTAGTTCATAGAAGTCCAAGCCATCATCAGGAAGGACTGTGTTAAGTCTTCACTCAACTGTGACTTGTAGAAACCTTTCTAGACTAATCAACCCCTTGGATACATCTTGAAAAAATCTGGGCAGGTGACACGAACATGCTGTAATGGTTTGCCATGCCCAACGGACATTTTTTTTACAAATATCAATAAAGAGAATGATTTTATCTGGGGAACCTAATATTTCTTTTCGTTATGTAAAAATGGGTTTACTCCTATTATATGAGGATGCCTGTTAAATGCATATGAACCTTCTCAAAAATTAAAACCATCTAGTGACTAGCCCTCCCCCCTTCATAATTGGATTTTCCAAAAAGTAGAGAATAAGTAATTTCTGGTTTAGATTAGTTGTCTTTATGATTCAATGCAGAGAGAGAGAGAGAGAGAGAGAGAGAGAGAGAGAGAGAGAGAGAGAGAGAGAGAGAAAAGAGAGAGAAGAGAGAGAAAGAGAGAGAGAAGAGAGAGAGAGAGAGAGAGAGAGAGAGAGAGAGAGAGAGAGAGAGAGAGAGAGAGAGAGAGAGAGAGAGAGAGAGAGAGAGAGAGAGAGAGAGAGAAATCTATATCTATCTATCTATATGTATGTATGTATATATATCCACACATCTATCAATCTATTTCTATATCTATCTATATATATGTATACATGTATGTATGTATGTATATATATATATATGTATATATATATATATATATATATATACATATACATATATATACACACATATATATATATATATATATATATATATATATATATATATATATATATATATATATATATATATATATATATATATATATATATATATATATATATATATAAAGGTGCATGGCCAAAAAATTTAAAATATAGTTCACCATAACAGACAGCTGGAAAAAAAAGTGAACTGAAATTCTAAAATCTGAGCATGATATAATCTTCCCTTAGAGTTGTTTAATATGAAAAATATCTTTTAAGTAATCCAGGGATAAATTCGACCTCTAGAACTGTCAAAAAAAGAGTAGATTTTTTTCAGCATTTTTGAAAATGATATATGAGACAATAAATGATGGCTATTGGTGTGGCCTGGCAGTAAGAGGTTAAGAAAGAGCTATTGTATGATTTCAACCAGCAAACGAAGGTGGAATGTACAGTCTGTGAGCCATGGCTGGAAGAGCACTGGCTCAAGCCAGTGTAGCAGCACCACCCTGCAATCTGAAGTTCAGCATAGTTTCCCAGGTTGGGTCACACTAGGTCCACAGCCATGTCCTCGCTTATTGGGCAGAGGGCTCCCCTCGTTCCCTGCCAGCTCCCCGTTGATCTGCATTTCACCTTCAGCACCCAGCCATATCTGTGGGCACTCACACCCACAACAAACACTCCATAAAGAGATATAGATCAGTTCAAATAGTAAATGCCAAACCACCATCTACTATACTGGGACCTCGAGTGACACAAATAGTATTTTGCTCGCTCGCTAAGCTCACTAAGCTCACTCTCTGAAGCAACACGACTCCCCAACCTGAAGTTCAGCGTAGTTTCCCAAGTTGGGTCACACCAGGTCCAAAGCCATGGCCTCCCTCATTGGGCAGCAGGCTCCCCTCATTCCCTTACACAGGATGCAGGATGTGTTACAGAAAACTGAATAATGCAAAAATATTGAAAAATAACAAACAACAAAATGTTACTTATAGTTATTGTTACTGCACAGAGCTGTAGACTACCTAGAGAGATGATATGGAGTCTCAAGCTTATGCAGAAAGAGATAAGCAGGAGAAGCAGTGTCTTAACAATGTACATGTATTTTTGTGTGGGAGGGTCTACAAGCCATACAACTGGGAGTGTAACCACTCAAGTAAGCGTTATGCCTGGATTTTGAGATTTGTGGGCAGCGAGGCACCCAGATCCAACAGTTTAACATTACAGCCAAAAGACCCATGTATATTGGTTAAGGATAATTCTTTACAGTACAGATTCACTCATTAGAGACTAAGTCCCAAACTCCACATCACAAAATTTATGATACAATCAAAGTTGCTGTGACTGGGGACTGCCTGTGGGGAGGGTTGATGACACAAACATTGTCTTCACCTCAGTATGTGCAACAAAATAGAGCTGAAACTCAGGAGGACTGAGTGGACTTAGGTTGTGATCGGTGCTTTTTGTGATATTATTCTTTAACCTGTCTGCAGATTATTTCTTGTATTGATGATTAAATTTTTTTTTGTCCTCTAAAAGAATATCTATCGTCTTCACTTTGCCCTACCTTAGTATGTTTGCTATAAAGATTAACCCACTTAAGTTTTACTTTATTTCAAACTTTTGTGGGTCATTCAGCTAAGGTGGAAGAGGGTGATGACAGCCACTGTGTTGCACAGAATACTTATAAAATATGAAAAACAGATTTTTCTTGAGAATTCAAGCAAAATCTAAACTCTTATATGATAACAGCAATCCAGTATCACATGTCCAGGCCTCTTAACATGCACACTGCCTTCCAACTGAAGAGAGGGAGAGGAAATGGAGACTTTGCACACCATTTTCTGGAAACATGCATTGTTGAACTTTGAAACTGATAGGCTCATTTATTGTTAGTCATATGGAAAGCACAAAGTTTTAGCATAATACAATTTTTTTTCTTAAACATCTTCCCTCTACTTATATAGCATTTCTTGAATGTCAATGAAATGGAAAAAGAAAAAGAAAAAGAATTATTAAAAGTTTATCTAACTTCAAACTATATGATACCTGGAAAATTGTAGTAGACTGATTCTGAGCTGTGACACATAATCTAACTGAATTTTCTACCTAATATGGAAAGTAATTGTCTAATTTCCATTTGTGAGGTACCAAGTTTCATTTCTTAATGCACCCTAAACCTAACCTCATTCAAACTTGAGGGAATCCAATGATTTTCTATAGGTAACAAATGGTAGATCCTTTTAAACTCTTACATTTCTAACGGTCATGAAGAATGCCTTGCAGAGAATGGGAATGGGTTCTGTGGAGTCCTGTGTGGGTCGGGGGGCGACAGCACCTTCCTGGGAGGTTATACGGTAGAGCAGCTGCGGAATCTGACCTGCATTTACATCCGTCCCATTGTTGGATTTCTTGGATGACTTGAAGTAGAAAATGACCCTGGAAAGTATATGATTTTTTGTTCTTTACTGCTTTACTACTAATATCATGAATAAGGTTTCATGATGAACACTACTGAACATTAAAAAATGGAAAAGGCAAAAAGGAAAAAAGTAATACAGCAAAAAAGAGAAATGAAAAGAAGAAAAAAATAAACAAGAAAGGAACAACATGATTATAATTGATATAACATATATATCTA
>NC_051401.1:27745070-27750070 GCF_015228065.2 Penaeus monodon | reverse complement strand
TGAATAAGTACTTTCTCAAAAAAATTACAAAATGATTATCAATAATAAAAGTACAAATAAGTTTCAACAAAGTATCCTAATTGTTCAAAATGCCAAAAACATTACATATAACAATTCATGTGCACATACACATATGCACAATTATGTGCAAGCAGATACAGATACACAGGTAGAGACACAGATACACAGACTGACAGACAGACACAGATACACAGACAGACAGACAGACACCCACCCACCCACCCACCCACCCACACACACACACACACACACACACACACACACACACACACACACACACACACACACACACTGAGTCTTAGATGGTGAGGCAGACCTAGTAATGCAAATCAAAGATAGACTGGTTAGTTGCATTAAGCATTAGCATTTTTCATAAGTGACTCTTTCTTCTTGCATCTATAAGAATTTTATACCTTCCAGAGTTTCAGTCCTCTAAAAAAAAGCTGATGATCTAAGGGTAGTAATGAGTGAGTCTCAGGCTTCCAATATAATCCATTGTCTTGGTGATCATGAAAATCTGTTTCATCTGTCTTCTTTAATGGGCTGTCTGTTTTTTCCACTGAAGCCTGATTTGCTATCTCATTTGCTTTTTTATTTTTCACTGAGCTGTCCTCACTGCTTCTCTGTAGTAAATCACTTGAATTTAGTTTGAAGGATGGGCGGTCCTCTGTGTTATAACTGATAGCTTTTCTCCTTTGTCTCCTTGAAGATAGCTGCCCTAAAGATACAGACTTGGTTTTCTTTTGCTGTAATTCACATTTTCTTTCCACCACTGATATGAAAGACATTGATTTTGGCAACACACATTCTACATTATGCCTCTCTCTATGAATGCCACTGATTAACTCTTCACTCAGTGGATATCGGTTTTGCTCCTCTGTAACAATTTTGTGCTTAATATTTTTTGATTCAAGGCAGGAAGCTAACTCTTCTACAACCACATTGGTATTTTCTGGTAGTGGGAACAGAATTCCCTCAGAATCATTTTCAAAACATTCTGTTGGATTTTCTATAGATGACCCAGCGGAAGCTTGGTTCCTTAACACATAGCTTTCACACATCAAAATGTCTATGTCATCCTTGGAGAAAGATGTCCTTGGTGTTAAGGAGACAGGAGTGTCATGATTGGACTTAACTTCATGAACTATTTGTAGTCCTTCTGTGCTTATGTTTGTATTACCATCTCCTTCCCAGAAAACAGAAGTTCCTGATGTCAACTGTTTGCTGGTGCTCAAACTCACCATGGAATTCCTGCGTTTCTGGAAGGTGTTACTTTCTTTCAGTCTCCAGCTTGAGGTAACACCTGACATAATGCCAACATCTGAATGTCTTCGTCTTGCCAATATCTGACTACTGCTTCCAGACCTCGAAACTTCTTGATTCCTATAAATGGGCAATAATCCTGGGCTACATGAAGCTCGTCGTGTAACCTTGGCTTTAGGCTTTCCTCCAAAAAGCACATGATTATCAAATGAAAATCTTCTTGTAGCAAGAGGACTACTTTTTGAATGCAAGTGTGCCTTTCCTAGTTGCTGTCTGCTGACATTGTTCAAGTTTCCACACTGAGCTAAAATCCTGTAAGTTTCATTGCTTACATTACAGATGCAGTCATCCAGCTCTTCATTTTTATTTCTGGAGGCCATGTTTATGGAAAACACCCCTCACTTAGCTATACATCCTCTAGTAAAGCAGGCTGACTGAACACTAAACCATGAGCCTTACTGTTATAGCCTTTGTGTTTGGGAAAGATCTGATAGCACTTTGTGTTACACCCAACACATAAATAACTTTCTGTTGCCTGCTAGTGTTTTTTTGCTATTTCAGTGATGAAAAGGCATTATAATGAAACATTCACTTGAAATATAATAAAGTACAGGGATATTATAAACAACAACAAACCAAAGCTCCTTATCTGACTGCCCTACGAATACTAGATGATGTCTGGACTGGGGTGTATAAAAAGAATATTAAAACATAAAAAAATAAATGGAGACCAAAAAAATAGCTTATATAAATGGGAGATAATGTGAGAAAAAAGAAATATAAGGAGACAAGAGGCCAAAAACAAACAAACAAACACACACACACACACACACACACACACACACACACACACACACACACACACACACACACACACACACACACACACACACACACACACACACACACACACACACACACACACACACACACACACACACACACACTGGTGAAAAGAGGGTGTAGGCAGAACTCTTTATCAGATTGTCTATCATCAAAGCCACTGGAAAGGATAAATAAAGACATAAGTTCTTCTCCACCTATTTCCTAATCTGTTCTTGAACTCTGAAATTTGCTCTGCAAGTATACTGCACATGAGGAATGATAGAGACTCACCTTCTTTTTCTTGTCCTTGTGATGTTTGTTTGACTTGGCCTTTCTTCTTAATTTCCGACGGTCTTTCTTCTTCCTGTGTTTGGATAAAAGTAAGATTGTAAGAGATATGAAATGTTTTTGATAAACATAATAATATACACTAAAACTAATGTCCAATGTAAAGAAAACAAAAGAGATTAAGTCCTTCAATATTAATTATATATGGAAAAGAATTTTAAGAAAGCTCAATCGTCTCGTGAACCTGGCAAGCACCGAGCATGCATATTTGAACCTGGTATAAGTTGCACAAGCAGTGCAATCATTTGATTTTTTGGCTCTAACTTCACTCAAAAGTAGATACGAAGTCTCTTTTCAGAATCAGTTCCTAAAAAAAATTTGTATGCCAGCAAGGTAGGCATATGCTTCCTGTTTTTCTTTTAATTTTTCATTTGAGAAGCTAAGTGTCCATAACTCCCAGGCTTGGTATGGTGTGGGAATGAGTACGGTAAACACTAAATCTAAACACAAGAAGAAAAAAAAAATTAACAGTCCTTCAAAACACAGGCACTATGAACCTCAAGTCTGGAAGAGCTCTGTACAGGATGTGGAAATCTGCTCTGAGCTTCTCGCCATCTTTGATGTAGAGGCCGACCCGAGCGCGAACATTGCTCTCCTTGGTATAAGTCTTTTCAATGGCCCCGATGCTAGCTGCAGAGCCCTCTGATGAGCCAGAGCCATCTGATTTGTCATCCACCGTCATCCTCTTCTATAAGACCCCCAAGGTCGCTCTCTCTCTCTTCAAGTTCGTTCAACTATTTCTGAAATGGAAACATAAAGCAAGGTCTAGGAGGTGTTTCTAGCATAGCATAGCACTGGGGGGGAGAAAGGATGGTAGAGGGAATGGCAGTGAGTGGGAGAAAGAGAGACAAGCAAGGAGAGGAAAGAAAAAGAAAGAAGGTTTAAAATAAGAGTGAAGAGAGAAGAGAGAAAAGAGAAGAGAAAGAAAAGGAGAGAGAGAGAGAGAGAGAGAGAGAGAGAGAGAGAGAGAGAGAGAGAGAGAGAGAGAGAGAGAGAGAGAGAGAGAGAGAACTTGAGATATTTGGAAATATACCTTACATAATTACCTGAAATTATACCTATCGGCAAAATTGAAAGATGAGTAATGAAATTCAATTAATGAAGTTGAATCATATAAAACAGAATGAGTAACAAAAGAGATCTTAATTAAATATACTTTTAACACTTTCATGCACTACAGAAAAGTAGACAAGTAAATAAAAATCAACTCTCTGTTGAGCCTCCAAAATCTTTACATTCATTTGACGAAAATGTATATCTTCCTTTATAAACTCCTTTTCCATTTTTTTTCTTTTAAATAACAGTTCAGCAGTTGCACTTTAAACAAACTTTGCAAATTGCACATATTTATAAATTTCCCTTTTTCTGTACTGACTCATTAAAATTGGAAATAAAAAGAGAAAAATAATGGGTGATTTTAATTTAACAAATATATTAAGGGGACTTAATACAATAATCATATCCTATTCTACATACCTTTTATTTTCCTATTTCACCTTTCACTCACAAAATAAATTTTTAAAACGTATCATAAACTTCTACAGGAAAGTATAAAACTATATCAAATATGTATAAATCATATTAGACAATTCTCCCTAAACTATGTCATGTCACTGTCATTAATTTACAACATATCTATAAATATTTTCTTTAATAAACCATGAATTTCATTACCATGAACACATAGCTCTTAACAAATACAGACTTCTCTATAATTTCCCTCCATGTAGATTCCTTATACATGATACTATGCCATTCACTACTTAAAAAAAAAAAAAAAAATATGTTTTTCATGGAGATTATTCTGTAGATTATTTATTCATTAATTCATTTATTTTTAAAGGAGACAGTCCATCACACCTGATTCATACTTAGAATTCTAGTAATGCTCTCTGTTTAATCCAAATATTATATCATATTTAAAGCTTTAAAATCTAATATATATTTTTCACATAGCTCATATTCACTCTGATGTTTCTATCTCAAGTTTATCAGCAAACCTGAAGACAAAATACAATGAGAAAATCTAAAATGCAGTTATCAATCACATGCAAGACACAGGAATCAAATAACCAAATGAAAAAAGAGAGAAGTCTAAATTTGTGAAGAGAGAAAATGTTAAAGAAAAAAATAAATAAACAGCTGATCAGGGTATACAAATAGAATATTTTTTCGACCAGTTTATGCCGGTCTTCTATCAACAAAACTTTCCAGACGGCAAATAGAACACATATAACATATTCATTCTGACGAGCCCCGTATAAATCGGTCTAACGAAATTACTTCGATTGATGGAAAGGATTCGTCTGAGTGATTGATATTAGAGCTTGATGGAAGGTCTTCACACACAGGACTTCCCAGTGAACAAACACTTAAATATGTAGCTTATTCGGTTTCCGCTGTTCTCTCTTTACCTCTCCATGGTTTTCGCGATGCCTATGCCTCTCCTGTGGACAGTCAAGTAAGTCCTCCGCGGGTAAATATGTGAAATGTGACACATAAACAGGAGAACCTGAGACTCTCCGGAGAAATGTTTTCATGCA
>NC_051401.1:27725070-27732570 GCF_015228065.2 Penaeus monodon | reverse complement strand
CGTCTAACCCTTTCACTTCACTCAGTCCACCCCGTCTGACCCAAGGCGTAAGATGACCCAGGCTGAAACGTAGCGGTCAAGGTGGTAATCCTTTGGTGACGTGTGAATTAATGATGCCGTGACCTCGTGGCACGTGACTCAGGAGTGCCAGCTAGGGCAGAGCACGCGGCCCACTCTGCCCCGTGTTGTCTGAAGGCATAATGTTACACGCCTCTGAAAGGAAGGCGACAGGGCTGTGTTATCTGCTGCTCGCATTACGGTAATTAACACGCTCCCTATCTCCCTTTCTCTTACATTCATTTTTTCTCTATCTGTTTCTCTCCTCTTAGCTCTACAAACACTTATAAAAAAGCGACGGATTTAGAAAAGTTTACAAAGGGTGTGAAGGGCAGGCAAATGAGAAAATGGAGCAATGTGGTAGTTTCAAATTTTACATAAACTTTTTACCTTTTCAATTTTGTTTCAGACATGTGACAAAGGATTTGGGTTTATAAGCCACAGTTCTTTAGATTTATTGTTTGTACAGAGTCTTAAATATATTGTAGAAAAGTTCTGCTTCGTAATTACAATTTTAGGAACTAAAACCCTTAAGGGGCAGTTTATACAGAAGGGCTCCTACCCTCCTTTAGATCCACCAGTCACGCCCGCATACAAACATTCACATTTTGTTTTTGAGTGCGAGTGTACAAGTTTCTGTTTAAAGTCAATACAAAGCCTAAATTTGAACCTTTTCCACAAAGACATCTGCCTACACCGCATTTGACAACGTCAATTCTGAAAAAGAAGAGCATACGATATCGCGTTATCAGGAATTTAATCTCAATTGGAAGAACGACTAGATAATACAATATCTACCGAGGTTAGTTGCAACAATAGCGTGATGTGCTCAGGTTTACTCCATTTGCATATTTACGCAAAGTTCGAATTTTTCGGACAGATGGCACGAGAATTTTGCCTAATTGGTGTGCTGATAGTGGCGGCGACGGCGGTGGGCCTGAAAGCTGATCCCAGGGTGATGGCAGAGCTTGAGGGCACACACGCAGAAAGCCTGTCTCTGCAAGACGATATATACAACAGCCTTGTCATCGCCGTTGGTGGAGATCCGGCGGAAAATATCTCTGAATTTCTTATGAATTTAATGGTAAGTGAATATTTAACGGACAACCTTCTACCCAGAAATGTGCAAGAATAATAAAATAAATACGTTACTCAACTTCAAAATCATACGATAAATATCAATTACTGCAGTGCTTTAGCTTATATGATAATGCTGACATCACATCGATCATTTCAAACTGTCAATATGATATGGCTGCCGAATATCTATGTAAGTTGCAAGAACTGGCACTCATTAACTCATCCCGGCCTTGCCCCCATTTGTTATGCCACGTAACAGTCTAGGATATTATCTGGTGCCCATAAAAAGGTCAGCAAGTCCAGCTTAAAAAAAAGAAACGTGCTTGAACAAAGTAATATAAACAATACTAATATACAGATATAAATTATAGATGAATAAGGAATTCCTACTCCAATCCTAAAATTTTCCACTTTAAGTATGAACAATAAAGATATATAGAAAAGTCATTACATGCATACACATATAACTTATTTCGGATTTCAAAACCTGTTTGGTAATCGGTTGTCAGGTCACATTACTAGTTTTTATTAGTGAGATACTTCAACGGCAATAGTATAAAAATAAAGGCATTTGGATTACAAGGTAATCTAAGTACATAAATATGTAAATAATTTCGTTAGAACACATCTGATACATCTAATAATGCACCCACAATAGCTAGGTCAGCAGGCTCATCGCCACAAGTTTCTGGGCTTTTCATGTTCGTTAATATCTCCTTACATTCCTCTGGAAAATGCAAGTGATGTTCGAGAGCACTTTGAATCAGTGCCACTAGTGCCCTCCTCTAAGGAATCCAGAGTCGGTAATGTCGATAAGCTCTGTTAAAGCTCCTTTTGGTTCTCTGCTGCTCCTCTGTCTTAGTTTCTTGAACAATTTAGGAACTAATTCTCCCTTTCCTCAATGACAATTATCTATTTCTCCTTCCTTAAGCTGAGCTTAAAATATTCGCTCGTAATTTTCCCCTTAAACTTTTCGGTACTAAAGTTTACAAATCCATGTGCGTTCTGATTTGTCTCCTCTTTTATTTTGTTATCTAGAACAATTGTGTCCCCTAATTTCATTTACAAGATGATAAAGAAACTCCCTAGGATACCTTGAGACCTCCAAGGACTATGAGTTGTTCACTTGAATCGCGGGTCCTCTGTCGGCAGAGAACTATGGCAGAGAACCTGCAATAAGATGAAAAATCGAGTTTTTTTTTGGGTGCCCCTTTTGTTAGCTTGGATTTTATAAACATTTTCTTTCTGGTGGAAGTGCAACCGTGATTATGCACATAACAACAAAAGTAAAGGTAAAAAAGGGACACCCTTACTCTCTTCTTTCCTCTCTCGTTTTAGAATGTGGTACAGGATGCTTCAGTCGCTCTTGCCGAAGCGACCGACGGCCGGATTGAGTTTCGAAAGATGACAGTCCTTTTTCCCGAACATTGGGAAATTCCATCAACGATTTTACAGTGAGTGACATTTCTTTATGATTAAACGCAATAAACATAACTTCACTCTAGCCGTTTTTTGACTGACCTAAATTATCACTAGTGTTTATCACTCTACCCCGAGCCCTACGACTCACTCTCACCATCTTTCCTTCATCGAATCCAGTTTTACTGTATATATCTCTTCTGCCAATCCAAAAAGAACTAAACAAACCAATCTCTCTAACTTACCTATCTCATTTGAGTTATTATATTTCATTCAATTATGTATCTAACAAGAACCTACAAAGTCGAGAACGTGTACCTGGCGAGCGCCAAGAGCCCTCATCTGGTGGTGGCCGACGAGCACCCGGTCATCGCGGCGCGGGCGTGGACTCAGCACCGTCTGCCTTGCGGCCATCCCGGGGACTTCATCTTTCTGGAGAGACCCTTCCTGAACGGCAGCTCCGATTCCCGAAGAGGTAAAAGTGGGAAATATTATCTGTGATCCGAGTTGAGTGGGGAAGGTTTTCCGTGTTTTCATCTTATCTTCTTGTCGACACATTTTCCTTGTATGCTGAGGGTTGAATGCAAGATAATGTTATATAACTGATCCTTCCCAACAATGAAATAAAGAAAGTGTTTATTCAAACCATTATCCATCTGCCCAGTCTCTAAAGCCTCGCCTTGCCTCTCGCAGGAAAGAGGCTCGCGCAGGAGTGGGCGAAATACCGCTGGGGCGTCTTCGAGGAACACGGGTATAAGGGCGACACTCTCTATCCTTTCAGAAGAGAAAGCACAGAAGCAGGAAAGGAGGAGAATAATCTATGCCTGAACGAAGGGAACTGGCTGACATCAACGTCTTCTCTCCTATCTCTGGCGGACAACTACGGGGACGTAAGTCTAGCGGGCTTGTCTTTTTATTCACTTCACTCTCTCACCCCCCCCCCCCCTCTCTCTCTCTCTCTCTCTCTCTCTCTCTCTCTCTCTCTCTCTCTCTCTTTCTCTCTCTCTCTCTCTCTCTCTCTCACACACACACACACACTCTCTAGCCTCCGGGCTAGTACAGTGGTAACGTGTCGGCCTCTCATCCGAGGGGTTGGCGGTTCGCGCCCCGCCCAGGCGCGAGAAGTTACAATTGTCGCCTGGAGGTTACTGCTGTGGCTGGGCACCACGGCGGGTAAGAACTCGGTTCAGCCGAGTCAGCACCAGCTGACACTCATGAGCATAATCATTACAGATAGTATGTCACACCAACAAATGGAATCAAACCAAACTTTAAACTTTAAACTCTCTCTCCCTCCCTCCCTCCCTCCCCCCCTCTCTCACTCTCCTTCCCTCCTCTCCCTCCCTCCCACCCTCCCTCCCTCCCACCCACCCACCCTCCCTCCCTCCCTCTCTCCCTTGATTCCGGTTTGTCCGTACCTTGACATTCTCCGTGATTTTTAATTTATGTGCATTTCAACGCTCATCTTATGCTTCAGGATGAGTGGAAAAGGATCAGCCTGTTCTGTAACTCAGAAAGTCACGTATTCACCGAGTCTCGCCACAATAACCTTTGTCGGGGAAAAAGTGCGTGGGAGATCATGGAAAATCATGCAGATTTTGTTGGTGCAAAAGACGATTCCAGGTAATTTCATTAATGCTGTTGTTTTTATTGAAACGATGGTACAGAAAAGCAAAATAGGCTTATATATACACGCTTATGCTAACCGCCCACACACAGAGAACACATACATATACGACGATCAGAAATACCTAATAATAATCATGCCAATCGCATCTCACAAACACACTCAAACAACACTACTTTTCCAAACTTCATTCATCATAATCCAACTGATAAATTTCTCACAGCGAACCATCCGGAGAACTAATTAACGTGGAACATTTACGGCGAGAGTACATTGTCCTCCTGGTGGAATACACAGACGACATGGTGAAAGTGCCTCATAAGTGGGAGTACCTGCAGGACAGTCTGGTTCAGTACCTGCTTCATGATCTCGCATGGGGAACCAAGGTTAGTACTACAGCATAGACCGCCGTAATTAAGAAAAAGGAGCAACGAAAAAAAAAATAGGATGATATATTCTCTGAAAATGAGCGAATAGCAGGGATGTAGAAAAGACTACCCTAGAATGCTGTAGGTTAGTAGGATAAACGGAAACAAGGACAAAGGACAACGAGGGAATAGGAAGTGAAAGAGGTATCGAGAAGAAGCGAAAATAAAAGGAAGGTAAAGTGGACGAAAAGAATTGGGATTCAGACCTTAGAGACTCATTATTTAATTCTGTTTAACTATTCTAAAAATCGCTCCCCAGTTGGAGTACCAACGTGTTAGTAGTTGAGATCGATACATGTATCAATATTTTGCGACTTGGAAATATCCAAAATAAATGAGTGTCATACTTACCGCTTCCACTTTATGGTCAGGTCATCCTGACCCTCACTTCGTCCCTCAAAGAGACTTCTGCCCCTTCCTCAGGTGTGGGTGATGGCTTTCGCCTCTGACGTCCACCTGGTTGCTGAGGTCGCGCTCACCTCCGGCGGCGCGCGCCAGGCTGCGGCCGAAGCGCTGCGCCAGTTCGCGAACGAGACCAATCCCGGGCCTTGCCGCGACCTGCAGATGGCTATTGGCGAGGCAGCCACGGTCAGTGTTTCTTCATGGGGTTAAAGGTCAAAGAGAGAAAAAAATAAATGACAGCATGAAGTAAAGGAAGGAACGTAAAAATTCAGTAAACAAATCCCATACTGAAATTCAGTGCTAATAACAGATTGTTTAAATTGTTTTGATTATATATAAACGAATCATTCCTTGGAATAACTCAAACAACTTTATCTTTGGCAATGCTTATTTGAAAATATTATGTGCAACTATTCGGATATTATGTGTTGAAAATTTTTCATCTGTTCATCGTAATTCGTGTATTCATATCACCTGTCATTCATTGCTAACAGTTTCCACATTTACTCAACTTCACTTATTTTTGCAGGTGTTATACTCCAACAAGCTTGCGCGTGACCACGGCAAGATCATTTTGATCACGCAGCCTCCGGAGAACAGCGATTCTACACAGTCCTTCTTCTGTCGCGAGATGAACGCCGTGGACCTCGGCTCGGCTCAGAGCGGCCGACAGGTGATGTCGATCCTATACACCAGGACCGAATCCTCAAATGCCACCTGGTACGATACAATGGCGTTGAATCCCCCAGGAGAGGTTCTGGCCGTGGAAGAAGACCCAGTTTCCTCTATCACACTGTCTATGAAGATGCAACTGCTAAAGTACCTGCGCGAACTGGACAAGGCCTCTTTTCACGACAGGCTCATGCTGGTAGGGTTGCACAGGCTAGATTATGCAACGCGATGGCATTAGTAACGATAATGATGGCAATATTTATAATGAAAAAATTATTAACTGTAAGAGCAATATTGATGATACAGTAAGAATCATCATACAGAAAACATTGATAAATCATAACGGCGTAACTATGGCATTGATATAATACTAACTATAACATAATAATAATTAGACATAACTAGTGCACTCTCGAGTTCCCTGTTGTTGCAGTAATTGTAACCATCACCATGATTATGATTATGATCTTCACTTCACCATGATAATTATTTTGATTATGTCCTACGTCCTCTCTGTCAGGAAGTCCTCCTAACCGAAGGGCCCGGATGTGTTTATAACTTCACTTTAGGAGACGAGCTGTCACCTTTCCCAGCAGAGGGTTTGCTTGTTATTCACCGTGAAAGCGTTTCCCCTGTGACGGTTTTCCTTCGCAATACCGAGGGCGATCAAACCCTTTTGCTCGGGCAGCCGGAGCTCCTTGGCACAGCTGATCTGTTCCCAGTTTTGTTCACCATTCCAGTGAGTTTGCTGTGTGTGTGCTTATCGGAGGCACAATACCGCTTTTCACTGTGTACATAAATGAAGTTATGTTACGTTACGTTATGTTATGTTATGTTCTGCCTCCTGTGTGAATAAACTTGGTGTAGTAATAATTTTTAGACTGGATTCGCACAGCCTCAGTCATTAAGCTTTAGGTATTTAAAAAAATAGTTTTTCAAAGAAAATATCAAATCTTGCTTCATATTCTTTCTCTTGCCATACTCAGGGAATTTGGAATTTCATACTAGAGTCCACGGAGAACGACTGCACGAATCTGTCCCCCCAAATGTTTGTGAACAGAAAATCGGGTTTTGCTGACGTGCTGGACATGGGCGCCCTCGCCCACCTGGCTGAGCCTGTGCCGGATGAACCAGACTTGGCTCGGGTGTGTAATTCATGGAGAAATATTTTAATATGTGATTTTAATTAGGCCATATGTCCATTATCCACTATATATTCTTCTACTGCATTATGCCTACAACATTGCCACAACTGCTGTTATATTTGTTGACATTTCAACTATATCTATTAGTGAATCCCAAAATGTGGGCCGTGGCACAACAGTGTGCCGCCCTTATCCCCTTTGTGTACTGTTTGTGTACATAATGTTAGTTATAAAAGGATAAGGAATTGACAAGTTTAATTATATATATATATATATATATATATATATATATATATATATATATATATATATATATATATATATATATATATATACATACACACACACACACACACACAGACACACACACACACACACACACACACACACACACACACACACACACACACACACACACACACACACACACACACACACACACACACACACAGACACACACACACACACACACACACACACACACACACACACACACACACACACACATATATATATATATATATATATATATATATATATATATATATATATATATATATATATATATATATATATATATGTGTGTGTGTGTGTGTGTGTGTGTGTGTGTGTGTGTGTGTGTGTGTGTGTGTGTGTGTGTGTGTGTGTGTGTGTGTGTGTGTGTGTGTAT
>NC_051401.1:27715070-27717570 GCF_015228065.2 Penaeus monodon | reverse complement strand
GCAGGCAGAGGCGAGCGGCACCGCGGGATGGACAGGCTGGCAGGCGGCGAAAGGATCGGAGACTGGGCATGCATGAGTGCCTGCAGGGACGCGTGCATGTCGACTGAGGGGTACATGGTGACCGGGGACTGTGCATGGGCGAAGGACGGGCTGTTGGCATGGATGGGCGTAGGTCTCTGAATTCTCGTGGGCGTTATACTAGTGAGAGAACCACACACTCGAGCGGCGTCCGGAGACAATGACTGGGGCGAAGACGCGGGCAGGCGGAACAGACCTGTGGGGTAGAAAAATGAGAATTTAATATAAAATCACTTATGGGTATTTCTAGCACCGGATCTAAAATGTAATCAACGTTTGATATACAGTCGAAAAGAGAAGAAAGGAAATCTAAGACAAATAACTCACCGTGGAGGCTCCCCGGGCTGGTCTGGATGGGCGTCGGCAGGGGCGTGGAACTGATGGGAGGCTTCAGTTCAACCCTGTCCTTCTCTTCCTTTACGTCGTCGGGTCGCGGGTCGTCGCCCAGCAGAGCGGACACACTGAAGCCACGTCGCGGCCCTTGCTTCTTTGGGGTGACGACTTCGGGGAGGAAATCCGCCGTCTGACCCTCCGGCTGGCTCGTGACCTGCTGGGCCTTCTGCAGGAGGTGCTGCGGTAGAGTGGGGGCGGAGGGAGCGGGCGGCGTGTGTGGGGTGAGCACAGGCCAGGCTGGCCATGCAGGCGTGGGCGCTCCGGGAGTGGAGTAGAGGTGAGGATGGTGATCAGAAAACAGGGGCAGGACAGGGCGTGGTTGGGCTGGCAGGAGGCCGCTGCGGAAATTCATCGCGGTTGAGAAAGTGGCGCTAGGCTGAGACAGTTCTGGCAGGAAGCCTCCCTCGAGGAGATGCTGAGGCAAAGGGGCCCCATCCTTACGGTGCACTCGCATGTGGCGCTCCAGGTTGCTCTTGTGGCTCGTCTCGTAACCGCAGAAATGGCACGAGAACTCCTTGAAGCCAGAGTGGACCGAGTAATGGCGCTTCAAGAGCGCCTTCCGGCAGAAGACGCGGCCGCACACGTCGCAGTGGTAGCCGTCGCGGTGGAACTTGTGCGTGTGCATTCTCAGCTCGGCCTTGTTGAGGAAGCGCAGGCCGCAACACTCCAGAAGCGCCGGGGAAAGCTCGTGCATCGTCAGCGTGTGCCTCTTGAGGTTGTTCTTGCGGTCTGTGCGGTACGAACACATTGTACAGGCGAACACTCGGCCCTTGCCCTCCTCGCCGTCACTTGGCTGCGGGGAAGTGCAGCCTTCGGGAGACATCGCCGGGGTATCCACACTTGATTCCACCAACATCATGAAATATTAGGAAATTCTTTTGATGACAAGAATGTCAGGATTGCGGAGAAGAAGCAGCGGTGGCGAAGCGTGCGCCCTAGAAGAGCACTGAAGCTGCAGCGAAGTGTTGTCACGGTGACCCGGCAGGAGCGGCCAGGCAGGCAGGCAGAGGTCCCGTGCGTCCTGTCCGAGGGCTGTCCCGACAGTGTGATGAGAGTCCGCGCGTGGGTGGGAGGCGTCACACACCGTCACAGACAACCGTCACACACCACTGGTCACAGCACACGCTCGAGGGACGAACTAATGTACACACCGGAGTTACACGTATGTGTACACTGATTTCAATGCGTGCACACAGGCAGGATGTGCACAACTACGCTCACTCGCGGGCTCGGCTTCTGCACGATGATCTCGTGGGACCAGATGTGTCACTCGCGAGTGTCACGTTGTGTCATCCCGAGGCGAGGGTGTTGTCCCTCGCTGACCGTCACGCACCTTGACCTTTCACACACACAATGACCACACTTGGCGTTGATCCTCTTGATCGCGATGAAATGAGCGTAATCCCTTCGTTTGCTCCACTTAACTCTTCGATCCGGCGGACTGCGGTAGCGAGGCCCGGCGTGACTCGTTGTTTCGCGTTGCGAGCAAGTACCGAAGACTCAAGCGTGCGAGCTGTGTCTCGATCCTGCTCTTTAGACTGACTTATCACCACACGAGCTGGCCTTCAACTGACCCTCTTCGCTTTACCAGTTCAGCAAGCAAAGTCCGAGCCACGTGACACTGGGTCATCTCAGGTCATCCGGGGAACCAATCGTGTGTCGAGCTTATGCTACCATTCATGTTCGAGTTGCCGATTGTTATAATTTCAATACTTCATCTCGTGTCATTATGCATATATTGCGCAATAAAATTACTTTAGGAATATTGCCAAATGCTTATGCGTGAATAGTTTTAGCATAAGTTTTCATTATCTTTACTGATCGTGAGAATTTAATGAATGTATGGAATTAATTTGAAGTGCAGTGAATTACTGAAGTTATGATTACTGCATATTGTTATTCATTTTTCTAAATACCCATAAAAGTGTAGATGGATAACAATATTTACTAATAAAAACAAACTGATGGAGACTTACAACAAGAAAAATGGAAAAGATCGATAAACGCATTGATAGACAAATATATAATC
>NC_051401.1:27705070-27707570 GCF_015228065.2 Penaeus monodon | reverse complement strand
TGTTCGCTCCGCCCCATTGGCTGCCGGCCCGGGTGGCGCCCCGCCGTTCCAGTGGCTGCACCAACCAGGGCGCTCCAACCTCTGCCAATGGCTTCGCGAGCCTGATTTCTGCCCGCGTCAATATTTAGACACGAAGAGAGGGGGAGGAAGAGACTTGATGTATGGAGGGTCGTTCATTGTTTGGGGAGGAGGGGAGAGGAGGGGAAGAGGGAGGAAGGGAACGAGTATGAGTAATGGAGTCATAAGGAGGTGAAGGGGGGAGGACGTGGCGAGACGAGAAGCTCTGCGGGAACGACTTTGGGATTCTGAAGATTTTCTCTGGATATGATTTCGGGCTGACTTGTATTATCAGTTTTGTTTTGATCTGAATTAAACTAGCATATAGTTGTCCGTTAACATTTCAAATAGATATTATTCAGTGTTAGAAATATCTCTGTCCCAAAAAATATTAAAGTGACGAACATATACTATATCTATTAAAATGCTTTCGTCATTGTTTTTTTTTATAGAAACCATACATATCACGTAGATCTCTTTGTTAGCATAATCGCCCAAAAAAACAAAGATCTGCGCCCTTTTTACCACTTTTTCAACCGACGCTTCCACTAAAAATTACCCTCCTATTACTTTATCCAAATGTCATATATCAACAGGCGAATAACATGCTCTCCAAGGGTGGCGTGGACTGCACCCTGTTGACCGCCACGCTCCTCCCTTGGCCTGCACGCGCATCAAACGCCACGCAACATCAAGCCCTGCTGTTCATGCACTGAATTCGCCTGCCTCTGAACCTTACACGAAAGTCTGTAATTATTGAATACCTTCTATGCATACTTTCTAAAAGGACTTTTTCATTCCTTCCTATTTTAAACATTCAATTTAAAGGGCCAATTTTGATTTCAGAACTGACTGCAAAGCTGATATCTGCCGATGGGTTTCTTTGCAAGTTAATTACACTCGACGAGTGCGTTGCTGTGCCTCTGACGATCGGCCGATCCTTTAAAAGTTCGTTTCCCATCACCGTTAACCCAAACGGACACTCACAAAAGGCGTGCGATCCCCCGACCCTACAATCTCGACCGCTTGTCCGTAATGATAAAATCCATACTCCATAAAAAAGAAAAAAGAAGAATAAATAGCCCGGAGCCACACGCATCGAGCCTCGGTCCTTATGGTCACATCACGGGATCAATTACGCCTCCACATTACTCCACAAATAGCACATATCCGCCCGCCCATCTCTCATGCATCAGCTATAATTCTAAAAAAAAAAAAAAGTCCCTCTCAGAAAGATTCATTTTGGCCAATTTTCCACGCAGGCTAAGAGCGTGACGTCACCTGCGATTACATGCCCGCCAACTAACTTAACGAAGCTGTAATTTTAGCGGGGAAGCCTGCAGGCAGTCCAGGCAGGAGGCGTGACGCGCTAATTAGGCCCCCGTAAAATAGTCATCAGGAGTTGGCGAGCGTCCAGGTGGTCTCTGGAACCTCCTGAAAGGAAGGATCCACGATGACTGATCATATTGTGCCGATTACCGACTCGACCCCGGTTATCACACCGCCGTTGCAGGCTGCATTCTGCGACCTGGAGTGCAAGCTATGCTGCTTTTACCTCATATTGAGTCATATTTAAGTACAAAATGTTTAAATTCTTAATCGGGCTGTCAGGAGGGATACATATTGACCATAATTCCTATATGAGAGGGCAGAAGGAGAGGGAGGCCCGCTATTGTGGCGCACGTCCGGATGTCTGGCAGTTATTCTTGTGGAGGAGCATTGTGTGCGTGTGCGTGTGCAGCTCGCGGTGATTACACGAGCCTCGCCTAATTATCTCCATGTTGGGACGAGCACGGGCCATCCCCCGGGCCACCCCCGTGCCGCCCCCCGGACCGCCTGCCAGGCCTCAGGGACTTTCCTCGGGACAGGAGCTCGGCGGAGGAAGCAGGTGAGCTTGATGAATATGTCGTCGCCTTGGCTCGCCTCGCATCCACCTCGAATCACTGCGGCGAGAGGAATATCGTCAAGGGCTTTGCATCAGCTGAAGGAATGTGGCCACCGCCTCCTCCCACGAATCTGAAATCCCCAATGAATAAGTAGTCAACAGTCAAAGCATGTGTTTTATTTCTCGTTTTCAAGCCAAGGATGTCGAGAGAGAGAGAGAGAGAGGGAGAGAGAGAGAGAGAGAGAGAGAGAGAGAGAGAGAGAGAGAGAGAGAGAGAGAGAGAGAGAGAGAGAGAGAGAGAGAGAGAGAGAGAGAGGAAGCTGACGCGTTAGGCAGCCACGTGACCGAGTAAATTTATCTACCCGCGAGATTACAGCATTGTCAAAAGGCACCAAATATCATAAAAATGTCCATACAAAGCACGGACACACGAGCCGCTCACTAGATGAATGCATACATCGAATACACAATGCACCCATACGCTCTTCCCTTTCCCTATAAATTTACCAGATGTTTCGCGGATCAGAAAATCATTAAAATGATATTTGTCTGAACTTA
>NC_051401.1:27688800-27691300 GCF_015228065.2 Penaeus monodon | reverse complement strand
GGAAATAAGTTTGTTTTTACAAAGTTAGGGAAGCCTAAGGCGAAGATTTACAGGAGACTGATGTGAAAATGCCGCAGGCGATTAATATACCTTTGAAAGAAAATTGAATAAACTAAAGAAAGAAGTAAGAATGAGAAAGCCGATATGAGCCAAAAGAAACAACTTGACAGTTTTTTGTTCTACAGATCATAAGGGCATATCAGTCGGTTGAGAGAACACTTAGCACTAAATTGGACGAAAGAGGGAGATAAAAGCAAAGAACAAAAAACAAAAAAGAGGTCGTTTTGCATAAGGCAAAGATCTGGACTCCCGGTGGAAGGGACAGATAAACATCTTCGGA
Organism: Penaeus monodon; assembly: GCF_015228065.2. Classification (NCBI taxonomy): domain Eukaryota; kingdom Metazoa; phylum Arthropoda; class Malacostraca; order Decapoda; family Penaeidae; genus Penaeus; species Penaeus monodon. The sequence goes on along the minus strand of NC_051401.1, from coordinate 27,690,960 downwards.
TCATTTAAGAGGATAAAGTAGTTTTGAGAGAGAGAGAGAGAGAGAGAGAGAGAGAGAGAGAGAGAGAGATAAGACATCCAGTAGGTATATGATATCCTATCAAATCATGGTTATAGTCAGCAATTAGATAACGGGTTTTAATAAGTAAAGGAACAAAGCTTTGGTAAAATCATAACCAATACCATGTGCGTGTATATGTGTGCAGGACGGATAGAGAGCAGGTGAAGATGACCTCATGACACGTCAGTGACCACACCTGGTGCCACGGTCAAGGGGGTGCGGTATGATAGCAAAGCGAAGGGTAAGGTAAAAAAAAAAGTGAAAAAAAAACAAAGAACAAAGAGAGACAAGAAGTAATGACTCAATGAATAAAGAATAAGGCAATCGGTCAATAAATATCCAAATGTAAGAAGCAGATGAGTAATAAGCAGCAGAGACGGGAAGGGAGGGAGGGGGAGATGAGGGCCAGGGAGCACAGGTGTTAGTGAGGGAGATTGAAGTGCCGTGCTCAGGGGGGGGGGACGGGAGGGGGATGAGGTTTCTGATGGAAGGCTGACTGGGTGGGGGAGGGTGTAGGGGGCGGAGAAGGGACGCATTTACTGGGAGAGGACCGTGGGAACACGCGCGGCGCCAGGGCGGGGCGTTGCAACGTAAGGGATGTTGTGTCATTTGCGAGGACTCTTGATGCGCTGCGGGAATGCACATTTTTCACGCGTTTCTCACGATGCGACATTGTCCCCTTCCCACGCAGACCCGGACCGAGGTCTAATTTGAAGCAAATCTCAGCAATTTACAAATCAGTGTTAGTGGTTCCTCGCGCGCCGGAACCGTGATGTGTCGGGGCAGCTTTTCAACACACTTTGTTCGACGTTTATTGCTCTCGTGTGTACGGTGTGTTTTCCTCCCATTTGGAAGATAAAATCATGTTCAGGATTTAGTGAAAATGTGACAACATTTCTGTTTTTGTGTGCAGAAGTAATTACAACTAATACCATTCTTATTTATTTCAGTGCCCACGAAGATGCTTTTTCCTCGGACAGAACTTCTTGACTCGCATCACAGCACAAACCAATAACATTTGTTTGGGTGATCCAGGCTCGAGTTGAGAATATGTAAGATATTACTATCACTACTAACCCCAGATGATCACTGTTTTGATATACATTCACAAGGATGAGCTATATGGCAACGAGGAGATCACAGGTAATGAAAAAGGCGAGGATTAGGGGGACGTGTTGGCCAGTTGTGGACACAAACGAAAACAGAATGGAAGGGGTGAGAGGAATAAAAAAGAAGGATAAGGCGAAGCACTGAGAAGTAAGACAGTGCCAGGACTTGAGTCAACATCTCCGCGCGCACAATACGGGAAAAAAGCGAAAATGAGAGATACAGGCAATGCAACTGCGTCCCGAGCCATGCTTTACCATCAGGATTGTGAGTGCCGGCGTCACCCGAGTCAATAATAACGGTCGAAGCGCGATGGCCAGAGCTCGTTACAGCCGGGGAGAGACTAAGTGGCCCTCCGGCGGCGGCGTCACGCGACCCACGCAAACCCCCCTCGGCGCTCCTCTCCTGCCCTGGCTTCGCTGCCATCCCCCTTTGCGCCCAAGTCTCTGCTTTTGATCTGTTTTCTCGGTTTACTTTACTCCCATTTTTAGAGAATCTCCTACTTTTCTTTCTGTTAATAATGTTTCATTTATAAAATGGAAGAGATAAGCCATGAAATAACATTTCAGGCTTCCATCCTGTTTTTTTCCTTCTTCTCTTACGATCTTTTATATGAAATGTATCATTTCTTGAAAATAATCTTAAGACTGCCTGTACATGTGTAAACAGACGTTTTGACTACATTTTGTTTGGAATCACTGTCCTCCATTACGGTAACAGAATGTAATTGGCAGTTTAGATCAGAGGATCAGCAAATTTAACACTCATTCGAATATAATGATTTCATATATAGGCTCCAGATAATGTCAACTGTTCTGAACATATTCTGAGAACTAAATACAAACAAAATTATTCAATCATTATTACTGTAGATCACAAACTAAGCAACAATGGGAAGAGCAAGGAAACAGCACAAGTAGTTTTGTTTGCAACTCGTGCAGCATGAATCGTTCACATTACAGAACACAATAGAACACGAAATATGTTATCTCA
>NC_051401.1:27671300-27673800 GCF_015228065.2 Penaeus monodon | reverse complement strand
CAAATTGCGTTAGCAACGGTAAAGGAACACAGACTCTATGGGCGATGATGTATACGAGTGTTACGCTGACGGATCCGTATAGTCGGGATACAAAGCTGATTGTGCTTGCGCTGTATAGAAAAATGGCTTACTACAACATCAAATACATATGAGAGTGCAAAATTGGGCCAGCACTACACAGAGTTGGCAGGTATATTCCCTGCAACGGGATTCTTAATGCGTCGAGGCTCTGGAGTAGTTCTTTGTGACTCTCAAAGTGCTCTTTAGACACTAAATTCTTTCAAAGCAGGTGGCTATGAGGAAATTGCGAGTTGCATTTACTATAACGTAACTTATGCAATAGAGCGCAATTTTGTATGGATACCATCTCATATTGGCATACGCAAGCACGACCACGTAGATATATTGCCGACGGAAGCCTGCAGCAAAGATACTACGGACCTATGTTCGTACAAAAAATAATTAAAAATAAACAAATTAAAAGTAAAAGAACGATCTTGGGATGCCTCTTGCTAGGGTTGCACACATATTGAAAAGTTTTCATAAGGAAGAACTGGTAGATCTGACGAACACTCAAAGGGCTGAAAGCTGTACCATAAGGCACTACGATCAGTATAGAGATAGCAAGCCCTCCTATTGGTGGCACCGAAGTCAAACCAGACAACGTGACGTGGTTATTGCCAGAATACTACACGGTGCAAGAAGCTGTGAAACAGCCTTTCAGGCCACATAACATTAAGTATAAAGAACTATGTGAATATTTCATTTCATCTGATACACTGGAAGATATGCTCGTACTGTATTATAAATTTACTATGTAAAACTGCCGTAAACAAAGAACAGTTATGTGAACACAGTGGCAAAAGCATATCAACATATTTTTCTTTTGTATGATTTATGATTTCTATTCTATTATACCATGTACAATTACAGAAATCACAAAATACTGTACCATGCCGAATGTATGTAGTCACGACTGCCCACGCCTGAGCAGATTGCCAGGGTGGTAAGTAAACTTAACTTATCTACAAGAATATTCACCACCTTCAGCCTCACCTGACCACCTGGCTGGAAGGTTCCGCACCTTGGACCCTCGGAGTTTTTACACAATAAGTTATAAACATATACTCCCTAGCCAGGAAGATCCGGCCCCTGGACCACCGTGGTATCTACATTTCTTACCATATATTCCCTAGCCAGGTGGATCCATCTCCTGGATGCCCAGGATAGCGGACCCAAGCGGATAGCGGATACAATTTCACTGTAAAAAAAAAAATGCATATATATATTTTATTTATTTATTTATTTATTTTTTTTTTAGTTTTATTTTTTTTAATACCATATAATTTGCTCCCTGAAAACTCCATATCTCTTTTTTTGACATATTATATTTATTTAAACTTGGTTTTCCTTTATGTTTTCTATAGCGCATATATTTCTTCCTTTAAAAAGTAATTAAAAATAAACAAATTAGTAAAAGAACGAAATCAAGGGTAAAACGAAACAAAAACATTCAAGGAAAAGCGGAGATCCCTCAGTCTGTATATTCTCATAAGTTCCAATACATATAACACAACCTAAATGGCTTCTTGTAAACAATAAAAATATTCTTATCTTTCTCTCTCTCTCGTAGACTCAAAGCAAAGAAAACACGAACGAAGCGTCCAGAGAGACCGGGCGCTCCGTGAACTACACTGATTAGACGAGCAAACTGCCCAAGAGAGAGTTTAGCGGCAATTCTCTAGCTTTTATCTCTTCGTTTGTCTTGTCGTAAAAAGGTTTAATAAAATAAATGAAAAAAGTGAAACTTATTCAACCTTAAAATTTAAATATAAAATTGAGGCCGTAAAAGAAAGTTAAAAGAGCAATTGATTAAAGAGTACAGTAAAATAAAAGTGCTCCAGGGATGAGATCCGCACAGGTGGCTGCCAAATACGCCCACAGATGTTGCTCAGCCAGTGCTGATGTCAAGAGGGGGGGAAGGTTGTCCTAGCCTGGGCTCCCGCGACTAATGGGGGTATATCATCCACTATAGCTGTGATCGTGGCGGTTGGTACCCAAAACTCATAGAAATGGTGGTTTGCGGTTGAAATGAAGGTTGAAAATATGAAAACACAACGAAATCAACTAGAAAAAATGTTTAATACGAAATATCCACGCGTACTATTCCCGAAAAATTAGCACATGTCTTAGAAACAATCTTTCTTGCCTCGAGGTCAAGAAAGTAACTGTTGATTGTTGCAATCACAAGACGAAGATGCTCTTCAGTACGATCACTAAATATACCTTCTTCGATACTAGTTAGGTGTTATCAGTTTCTTATGCCAGTTTTTATTCATTATCTGTCAATTTACTCCAAAGAACTATTACTTTAAGAAAGTGTCTCGTTACTTCCTAGAATCGGCTTTATTATCCCCACGAGTGTAATCATCCTCAGTTTGAGATCCATTGTTATAATAATTGAGAGCCCAGAGTAAACATCTCGAGCGTCTTTAAAAAA
>NC_051401.1:27643800-27653800 GCF_015228065.2 Penaeus monodon | reverse complement strand
TATTTGAAACTATAGAAGTTTCTCATTATATTGCTGTTTTCTTTAAAATACAACTTATTTACAGTCATATGATTATTTTTTCAAACCCATACAAAAGAAAATTCATTTTGTATCTTCTAATCTATATTATTATTATGACTAAAATCAACTTTCACCCAAGAGCATTTATAAACTGAATTAGTGTGTACAATCAACATGCAAAGCATAAATATCTATAGCAATAAAAGCAAACATTCAGACCCACTTCATTCATAATCATCTACTTCAGCATATGGTAACTCTCCTTCACCAGGAAGGCTAGGCTGTCATTCATAAAATATACTATAGTTCTATATTCTAAATTACTGTAGTTCTAGAGGTAATATTTTTGACATTGAGTTACAAAAAATAATGGAATATGAACGTCAGACATAATAATAAACTAAAAATACAAACATAAAGGAAATTGTTTAATACAGTTTAACAAAATAGACAGAATTATACAACCCTAGAAAGAGCATTAATCATTAGTTCTTCAAGATTCAGCTACTGTTTTATAGCATCTATTCAAAGAAATATTAAAACTCCAAGGAAACCAGACAAAACTAACTGACTGTTCATGAGACTAATTATTTATGAAACATCTATCTGGTTTCTCTGATTCATACTGTGGGAAAAGATGTGCTTGTCATTATCACCAGTGATTTATAACTGCTTGTGTAAAAACAGGGTAAAAAGTTAACAAATTTGAAGAAGGAAGGGTTCTGGGATCATAAGCCAGAATGAACATTAGCAACAGCTCTTCTTGGGTGGTAAGCCTAACCATGACTGGAATTTAATTAAAATTTTTAGTCTTGCACTGGTTTCTGAAACTTGCAGTAATCAGCATATGTATGTATGGATACTAGTTTTTCACTTACTGGTTTCACTCCAGTTCTAGGATAGCATGCAGTAAAATCTTACTGACATCTAAACTATCAAAAATGAAATGCAGTTATGAATCTAAATGATATGTATGACCTCTACATCCCAGAAAAGACTAACTGTTATGTGGTAAAATGTTCTGTAAAAATATATATTGATCATTTGTGAAAAAAACAGATAACACTTCAAGTTTAAAAAGTGAAAAATATTAGTCAAAAGTGTAAAATATCATCTTCCCGAGAGACATAACTTAATAAATGAGGATACTACATTCACACTTTAGGTTTTAACAACACTATTTCAACAAATACTTGTGAGTTTCTCATCTATAATTATTCTTTTATATATTGGACAGCATGCAATCATTCATCGTATCACAAATCATTTAGAAAAAATATATATATACACAGAAAGACAAAAAATCTTCTGTAATTTATGCCACAGTATTGACAATTGTGTGGCCAGGAGAGTAGGTTTCAGGCGCCGATGTGTGATTGGAGATGACCCCGTTCTCATGACGGATCACACCATTACCACAAACCCCTGAGGATTCCATGCCTGCTAAGGAACATTGTCAAAGAGAGAGAGAGTAGAGTCAGTGCAGGATATGAAAGAGAAGGAAAGGCTTTGATGATTTCAAAAAGGAAAAGAAAGAAGAATAAAGACCATGCTAAAATGGTTATACAAAAGATGTCGTTAGAATGATATTATAAGAAGCTGCTGGATACAGCAAAATGAGTCAGGTAACTTCATTTGTTAAACTGATAAAATCTAATATAATATACCTCTATCAAACTAAGCCAATGTTTACTTAATAAAATATTAACACTGTATAGGGAAAACTACTTGTACTATACATTAAGAAAATATTAGTACTTAATATATACCTTACACAGAAAAACACAAAACAAAATAATATAGACAAATGAAGAAATCCCACAGAACCCCAACAGGAATTTGACACAAGTGCACAAATTACATAAACTAGGCCATGTCCTCTTATTTATTATGGTTTTCTGTTAATTCTCTACAAATGTGATTGAGAACTGTATTTCCTGCTCTTTCAGTGTAATGGACACCACACAAACATGCTAGAATTCAGTGCATTTTATATAAAAGAGGTGAAACACACAAGACACATCACTTGGTTCTATGCAGATTCTCTCAATCATTTTATTTTTATAAAAAACAACATTAATCCAATGACCATGGTATTAAAAATTATAAGCAAATGTTTGAAAAATTGGGTTTCCTTCTTTTCATCTAAAGCAAAATCTGATATAAAATATCTAATTGTGACACCAAACAATTGATACAGCTACTGTCAGTGAAAGACTAACTCCTTCTGACAAGCCACAGCATTGTGTATATCATGATATAATACCATTGGTGACCCAGTCCAGTGAAGCCATGGCACAATAGTGTCCCATCTGCATTTCATGGGTTAAATATTGTTATGCAAGTTACAAATTATAATGCTAGCTGTTATCAATCAATCTAATCTGTTTAAGCAAGGCTAGTTAAAACTTACAAATAAGCATATAAATATAGAAATATGTAGCAATAGGTGTGTCTCTGTGTATTTCTATACATATACAAGTATATCTGCGATGTGTTGTTTGTTTTCTCAGAACAATAATAATTTACTCCCACATATAATAAAATACAAAATCTAATACACAGAGGCTGCATGTGTACAGTCAAAATTTATGAATACTACACAAGAATCAGATGAAAGAAAAAAAATCATCACAACACAGAAAACATGACAAAATATACCATAAAAAATATATAATCTATAAATCAAGATCTCTTTATGTATGTACCTTATGTACTATGACCTACTTGCCAAGCTCTTTTTGAACGCACTTTTTAAAGAGTTGTGTAGCTCGAACTGTGATGTGACGATGGTGAGATTATCGCAGACTGATCTGAGCCCCCGCTCAACGCCTGGTGTGACGTTGATGAATATCAGGTCCTGGTGACGCTTTTCATAGTCCATGCAAAGACCTTTGATTCCCTAGAATGTATGGAAAGATTTATCAAAATGGTCAGAAATTTATACAGATTATATACAGATTTATACAGATTAACAGATGAACAACTCCCAGAATGCATCAAAAGGTTTATACAAGCATCCTACATGTGATAACATATATTAACTGAAAGTACCACATAGAAATGTAGGGACATATGCCCACATAAACAAACAGGTAAATAGATGTATGTATGTACACATACTTGAACAAAGATGCTCACAAGCACAAGAATGCCTTTTCTCTCTATCACACTCTTTCCCAGACAGAGACACACACCCATGCAGACATGTGCAAACACCCACACAGACACAGACACACACAGACACACAGACACACAGACACACACACACACACACACACACACACACAAAATAATAAAAAATAATAAAAAATAATAACAAATTAATAATAATTATCTATAAATGTAATGCCATATAATATAAAATCCTGCTTGGTCAAGACACCCTAATTTGGAATGGGATAAGGAAATCTAAGGTGATTATATATCCTTGCAAGAATAATATTTCTTGCTTAGGTTCATACCTATAATTATGCTGGGAAATCTAGTTGCCACAAATACCCCTTTTGTATTGTAGGAAAAATGATCTACTAAAACCTTTACTTAGAGAAGCAACCATTCTTTCTTCCTTACAGACTGATGTGCCCACATTTACTAAATTACAATTAAAACCAATAATTATTTTTCACTGTTATTTACCTTGGCAGCAGTAAAGTCAACCCCAACAAAATGTTTGCAGTCCACGACAACTGTCAGGTTTCCACTGGCCATTCCTCGGCCTGCTTTGCTTACAACTGACCTTACGTGATCAATTGAGGGGAAGAAAAGACCACTACGCGGTTCCACCAAAACATATGCAGGTTCATCTCCATCCTAAGAGGGGGGAAGCACTCAATGTAAATTCATAATACTTACAATATAACAACTGATGAAAAAAGGCAACTAATCACAAACATCATCACATGTAAAAGTTCTGCAGATGCATCTGCTTCTCCTGGTTATACTATCAAAAATAAGTATGATATTCTTGAAGAAGACTGTTATAGATATAACACCAAAGAAGAAAATAAAATAAAAATTGTAACGTTATCTTATTTTTTTAAATAAATAAATTATATATGATGTGTGAGACTGCTTTTTCCACTACTACTAAACTGCACTTATTTTTTCAAATAAACAAAATATATTAGCTGTGTGAGACTGCTTCTTCCACTACTACTAAACTGCACTGTATAGCACTGGCATAAAAAGAGCAAAGAAACATTGCTGCTAAAACATCCACTGGGTTGCATGCCATGCAAATTTGCACACACAAGTTGTTAATGTTATTCTAATGTGAAACCAACATAAATGGTGAATTATACGCAAGCTTTGTTTCAAGGGTTAAAATGAAAGTAGTAAAAAAATCTAATTTTCCAGTTAAATATATTTTTTGTGCCCATATTTTTTTTATTTTTGTATTAAACATTAAACCTAATGAAATTACCATTGCAGTGCTATCTAATGATTTCCAGAATTTTTAATTTCTAAAAAAGTACAAAAATAATAACACTCATACAATATCACCATCCATTGAAATGACAAAGGAACTACTTCTGAATACATTAAACTGCAATGTCATATTCGACTGCTTCATTTCAGTGCTAGTGTGTACTACACTATTGTGCATCACAAATATGAGTAAAAATAATAACTCACTATTAGGAGAGCAATGAGTTTTTATGAAATTGAAGGAATTTTTGGCAAGATCAGAAAAGGAAAGAGATAATCAAAAACAGATGAAGCAAAACTTATGACAGAACTTATATATTCTTCAGATTAAAAGCCAGGCTGAAAAAGCACATAGAAAAAGAATCAACTAACTTTCACACAAAAGCTTCAGCCATAAAAGGTCTACCTCATCATTATCATCACACATTGCTAAATTTTTTCTTTTGCAACAAAGGCCTCTCTGAAATCTTTAGCATTTTCTAAATCTTCCACAACACTCACCTTTCTTTCTTTCCTGAATTAATCGATCTTAAAGGCTCATATCCCTTAATCTTTGCTTTGGTCTGGGTTCAACTTTCACTGCAATAGTGAATCTTTGTAGCTGAATATCTTGTACTAACTTGAATATATACCTATGTATTGTATTACATATAATTTTGAAAATCAATTGCTAATGTTCAAAACAATGAGAATAGCTATGTAAGTTCAAATGAAGTTAATGCAGACAAAATGTGAGTTTTGACAAGCTTCCTTTTCCAGGTTGGTTGTAAGCATAACAGATGAGATGTGTGACTGTTAAATTTTATAACAATTGTTAAACTTAAATAGGATAAGAAGTAATGAATTCTAGATTAGATTTGTTTTTAATATACAATGTAATTAAAGTAAGCTTATAATATTGCCATAAAAATTAAAAGGTTAATCTGATATCCAATGGAATTACCAAATTACAGACACAGCACCTATTATCTGATATCTACATTATAAACAGCTTATATTCAAAGATACTTTTTTGTGGCTAGTAGTTCTCTTATCATATATTACAGCTAGGGGAAAACTTATGGAATAGAAATAAAACTTGAAGTATAACAGCCAGCATAATTAGCAATGTGTTCTTGTTAACTGTTCTTTACAGAAAGAAAGATGAGAACTCTAGTGAGTAAAATACAACAATGAAAGAAATGGAAGAAGAAATTCTTGTTATAAATATAAGTAAATAATAAAGTAATTTTTGTATACAATTACCTGTCTCATCACGGCTGTCACCCCAACCTTGGGTCGGGCAGTACCATACAAGAGAATGGCTAGGTTGATGCCAACCCCAACCAAGATGCCATATTCAAGCTTCCAGAACAAGCATGTGAGGAAGGAACCCCAGAGAGGAAGCTGGTCAAGCTTCCTTGCTCTCCAGATTGGGAGGACCATCTCATATTCCACCATAAATATCACAGCACATATGATCACAGCTGACAATGTGGCCTTGGGAATGTATCTGTGAAAAGAGGTTTACTCTCAGTACTATGTAGAAAAGGTAGAGAAAGGCTGATATGTACACATTTGCATGCTTTTATGATCTGCAGATACAGAAAAAATCAACACAGATTCACCACATTAGGCATTTAGTATGAATAACACTATACCACATACTTTACAAGATATATGATTAACAATATAGGGCTTGTATCACCTGCTCTATTTATGTATATTATACAATCCTTGTATTATAGATTCGGTTAATAATATCCGTATATTATTCCACATAACACTGTTATTCACTTACTTCTACACACTCATAATCAACATAATAATGCAAATCCTGCTTCCACTATAGCTGCAACCAAACACTATTTTTTCTATCTGTCTAGTCTATATGATTTCTTTCTTTCTGTCTAGTCTATATGTTCTCTCCCCTATGTCTTAGGTATGTACAAAAGCCAACCTGTCAAACATCAGACAAACAGAATTCAGAGGCACTTGAGACTTACCACCATATATCATTTTATGGTCAACTACTCAGTTAGGCTCCCTTTAATTGACTCTCCTGCACTGGTCTACATTTAACGCTAGATGTCAATGTTTGATGGACTATGCCTTATGTGGCATACTCAAGACTTGTATGGGTACATTTGGAATTGACCAAGCCTACACTCAATTCTAAAACATTCTGCATGTTTACTTCAATATCTTTTATATTTGTTTATCTTTGATTATAGGTGTGACTATATGTATTAGTGAGTGTGTGTGAGAGAGAGAGAAAGAGAGAGGAGAGAGAGAGAGAGAGAGAGAGAGAGAGAGAGAGAGAGAGAGAGAGAGAGAGAGAGAGAGAGAGAGAGAGAGAGAGAGAGAGAGAGAGAGAGAGAGAGAGAGAGAGAGAGAGAGAATGAAAGAGAATGGGTGTGTGTTCTTAGCTAGTTGTCCTTACCTAGTTCTCTCAATACGGGGGAAGAGCTAAGCACAGAATGACCTATCTTCTATATTATAAATTTTACTCCAACAAATCACTTCTTCGCTTTCCACGCTAACGCTAACCAGACGTACATCAAGAATCAAGATAGGGTAGGATACCGATGCCCAGTGTAGGGGATCACTCCTACCTTGGACCTCAGCCCTGCATGGTCTTCCCCTTTCATTTTCATTTTCACACGTGTTAGATGTGCTGATGATCGATGCCAAAAAGGCTGACTTTCGTGAGAAATGAGTCCGTTAGGACATAATAAAAGTTGCCACAATAATCACAGTCACTGATGGTGTTGGACAAGGTCGCCCAAGAAGGACAACCAAATGTGGCCCATGAAGTAAGTTAACTCGATGGTGCACTAGGAAATGCTAACCATAGAAATAACTTGGTTTATCAGAAATATGCACTCTTATGGCTGATAAGGTGCCAATGACCATACTCCTGTTCAGGGAAGACGTTCCTCAAACTGCTAAGCACATTGAGGAGTCGGAGATATTGAAAGCAAGACCACAACAAAGAAACCTTAGAAATTCAACACAGGAAATATCAAAGGATTTCTCGGGGATCAGAGGAGTTGCATCCAGTATCCACCCCTTTGGACAACAAACATAAGGCTACTGGAGTGATCATCGGCTACCCTTTTCACGGCAGGGGTTGAAGGAAGAAGAAGAAAACTCCAGAGGCCAGAGTAGTCTTCAAAATTTATGAATGAGTAGCTTAAAATAACCAATGACCTTAATATTTTGGATACTGTTGCACATTGCCATCTTGGCATTAATTTTGATATCAGTTATTTACTCCTGAAAACATTGCATACGTGTTAGCGAGGAGGAAAAGGGATTTTTTTTATGATGATCCTTAACCTGGAAAATCCGAACAAGTACATTAATTAAACATTTCAAAGTGGAAAAAAATTAACTGGCAATTCGACTTAACAAAGGGGATTACATGGCTTTAATTGATCTTGGGCATGCTTTAAATGGCAAGGAAAAATCTGTCAATTTACCTGTCTTCATAATGGGGTTACAAAAGTGATATATACTTTTACCAAATTAATGAAACCCATTTTTGCTACACTAAGACAGACGAAATACACCATCTTCAGTTTCATTGACACACTTATTTACCACGATTCATAAGAAGGATGCTATAAGAGTATACAGGCAACAGCTGAGGTTCTAACGAAACTGGGATTCTGAAAATAAATCTGTTCTAGTACCCACAAAACATTTGAATTTTTTAGGGAACAACATTGACTCAGAGACAAAGATAATTCCATTAACTGAACAGAGGAAAGAAAATATTTGAAAGTTGCAAACAATTATTTCTGATAATAGAGAGACATTCAGGAACTGGGCCAAAGTAATAGAACTTTTGGTAGCTGCAATATCAGCAGCAGAAATGGGGAACCTGCATTAGAGAAAGTTGGAAACTGCTAAAATTTCAGCATTTGAGGAAGAAAAGGGTGATTTGACAAAGGGAAGGCTATCGCACATGAAATGAAAACAGATCTGGCTTGGTGGATTAGTCACATTGCAGTGAAACATCAAAATCTTTAGAACAAGTACGGAAATAGAAGTGTATATTGAGATGTCAAATTTAGGTTGGGGTGGTTACCTAAATCATCGATAAAAAAATTGAATACAGTCAATAAGAGAAAAAGAAATGCACATCAACTCAAGAAATTAAAGCCATCTCACGGGCAGTGACAGTATTGACACACCAGATCTGAGGGAAACACATTAAAATGATTAACTATATGAATTAAATGGGTGGTGCGAAATCCGCAACATGTAATGATATCTGCCTCGGTATCTGCCCCTGCCTTGTACCTCAGCCCTTGGCCTCAACAAATTTTGCATGGTCTTTTCTTCTCCCCCTATCCTTTTCCTTCTCTTCTTCATCCCCTTCTTCTGTCCACTTATCCTAATCGTTGACTCAGTTTTAATCTTCTTTCCATCATACTTTATCATAATGCTATAATTGAGGGCTCAGGCCCCACGATACTGCTGTATTTTGTGTACGCCGCTAATGAAGGAAGAGGAAAACTGGCCAAGGAGCCATTATGAAACAGTCAACGGGTAATGCAGGTAGAAATGGGTGTCAGATAAGTAGGAAGAGAAGAATCTGAGAAATTAAATAAGGGAACAGGAGGAGGGGAAGGTGATGAATCATCAGGTAGAATGTCATGAGGGGAAGGATCCGGAGAAGGACACTGTTGCGACATAAGGGAGTCACGTGAACATCCAGGTGGGAGTGGTAAGGATAATGGGGAAAGAAGGGGCAATGGTGGTGCACATGGGAAAAGAGAGGAGGGAGTGTTTTGGGAGAGAATGTTAGGAAGAACTTGGGGAAGAGGAGGATGGATATCGGCAAATACTCTGAATGTAGGGGGTACAGGAATAGAGGGATTAGTGGATGGATGAGGGAGCGGAGCATTTCCTTGGGTCATGCTCAGGAAGCAAATGGTTAATGGTTAATAGCTAAAACATATAAATGTGCTAGACATCAAGGTCATATAACACTATTTAGGATGTTTTGGATGTTTTCTGGAGGGGAGTTGGTGGGGGGGTCAGAAAAACAAAGATTTTCTTGCAAGGAGAAGAAGGGATAGATGTCCGAGGAGCAGAGGAAGAAGTGGGTGTAGGAGAGAATGTGGTAGGAGATGGGGTGAAACGTTTAGATTGTGACAGGTAAAGTGAGAAGAAGGAGGGGTAGGCATTGAGGAAGTAGTAGATATTGGAGTACCTGGATTTAGACTGGAAAAGGAATTTGACTGGGGAGAGAGGGAGTAGAGGTAGAATGGTTCGGGGTAAAGAGAAGAGATATTGGGAGAGTTCATAAGAAGATGGGAAGGAAGCGGCGCGAAGGACAGTTTTGGAATGGGTAGAGAAAGAAAAACCTTGTCGGCGTAGAACTTACGCTGGCTTCTGGCAGGCATAATAATAGCACTGTACTGCCACTGCATCATAGTCAACGAGGAAGGTGAGCAGGTCGTTCTCACAGCCTGACCAGTCCTTGTTACAGACAAGACAATCAGTCGTAGAGACAGAAACAGGGGTGAGGTTCAGCAAGAATAGGTTTGCCAGT
>NC_051401.1:27603800-27608800 GCF_015228065.2 Penaeus monodon | reverse complement strand
GAAAATGGACTGTAAGATCAAATAAGGATGAATATAGCTGACCCCAAAGGCTAACGACCGGCAAATGCGTTTCCAGAGTGACATAACGCAGCTGGCCGATAGAAAAAAAAAGAAAAAATATTTTCCCACGACACATATGCGACGATTATCTATAAGGCCGACCGCTATTATCATCTATGATGTCCGAACTCCATCGACTTTGGTGCAATCTATGAAGGGAAAACCCATAATACAAATACAGATCAAAATCTTTAACTCATATTACTATAACTTTTAACGATCACGACCCACACAAATCACAGTTTCTAAAAATATAATAAAACACAGGATGATCAGCATAAATACACATACGTTTTTAAAAACCGAAGCACCACATGAAGCACCACTCATAAGACAGGATTATGTAACGCCGAGACCTATCAGTCGATACTCGTACACAAAGCAGCTCGAGGGTTTAAAGAGTTGAGTGCGGCAATCTACTTTATCGGAGCACCTGGATGAACAGCAAATTAGGGTAAGAGCAGGGGAGGAGGAATGGATAAGGAAATAGGGGAGAGAGGGGGAGTTGGGATAAGGGGGTGGAGAGAGAGGGGAGGTGGGGTAAGGAGGTAGGGAAAAGAGGAGAGGTGGGATAAGGGGGTGGGGAAGGAAGGGAGGTGGGCTACGGGGGTTGGGAGAGAGGGGAGGTGGGATAAAGGATTGGGGAGCGAGGGGAGATGGAATAAGGAAGTATGGATGAGAGGTGAAGTGGGATAAAGAGGTAGGGGAAAGAAGGGAGGTAGGATAAGGGGGTAGGAAGAGAGGGGAGGTGGGATAGGGGGTGGGGAAGGAGGGGAGGTGGGATAAGGGGTTGGGGAGAGAGGGGAGGTGGGATAAGGGGTTGGGGAGAGAGGGGAGGTGGGATAAGGGGTTGGGGAGAGAGGGGAGGTGGGATAAGGAGGTAGGGGGGAGAGACGGAGGTGGGTTTGGGGAGGGGAGAAGGCGGGAGGTGCGATAAGGGGATACTGTGAGGGAGGGGCGAAGGAGGTAGGAGAAGGTGGTAGGGGTGGAACGGAGGGAGGTGGTAGAGTGTGGTGGTGGTGGAGGAGGAGGGGATAAGGGAGAGCCCGGATAAGGGAGAGGTGGTGGGGAATGGGCGAAGGGGGGTATGTGGGACAGTGCGGTGGGGGGTAGAGATGGAATGAAGGAAAATGAGGATGAGAAGGGGTAGAAATGATAACGGGTGGGCGGTAAGATGGGTGGGCGTGGAGATGAGATGGGAGGGGATCGGTTGGAGGGATGGGGGGGGGGGGGTGAGGAAGGTTGCGGAAAGGAGATGAGGGGCGGGAGGGGACTGGGGTGGGGAGAGACTAGGGGATGGGAGTAGGGGCACAGGGTGAACTAGCAGGAGGAGGTTAGGATAAGGGGAGGAGGTTGAAAGGGGGCAGGAGAGAGATGGATTAAGGACATATCAGGAGCGTAGCTTACTAGCCTCCCGACTGTTAACGTATTATTTTCTTCCCTTAGAACCTTATTTTCCTATCATTGCTTTTAGGTTACCTTCTGCAGTGCAAGATGTTTCTCCAGGCTGATAAAACACATGCAGCAGAACATATAAAAAAGCATTAATAACCACTATACTGAGAAGAGCTCACTTTGTATCGATAAGAGGGACTGACTACAACATGTTAAAAACACAAAACATTTCATGGAAAATATTCATTCTAGGCTCCGAGCCAAGTAAAGAGAGAGAGAGAGAAATACACACGTATACTGACGACATACACAAAATGGGTGTATTGTGTAGTGTTTTCTGCTATTGTATATCAACACGGATGTACATGTTCTCTTATTCATGAATAACAATTAAATAGGCAACAACAGAAGTGAGGGAACAAACACCAACGGAAACAATAATAAGCCATCTATTAGCAACACACGTCACAACTGACGTCATAAACATTGCATCAGTACATCAGTTAGCCAAGACATCACCGGGCGAGACGCGATCCGAAATATCATACGACCGGTAAGAAACCAAGGTTACGCCCACCCGAGAATGCGTAAGGAAGCGAATGAGGAAGAATGGGAGGTCAGAAAGGGATGAGCCTGAAACACAGGATTAGAAGTGCTAATTTTTCCAGTGTGAGAGTGAGCGAGTAAGTGAGTGAATGAGAGAGAGTGAGTGTGTGTGTGTAAGAGAATAAACAAAGAAAGGTCAATAAAGATTACATAACACCTCCTCCTTCCCCTTTCCTTCGTAATGTACTCCCCTGCATACCGCAAAGTAATTCCCCGCTGCCTGACATCACGACGCATTCCTGGAGCGAAGGACCACAAAAAACTAACCCTCATGACGGTTCACGATAACGACCCTGGGCCCTCGGCGTCTGCGTGGTCGAGGGCTACTTAGATATTCACTTAAGCCCTAGACCTTGTCCGCAGGCTGACCGGACGTCGACCTCGGCGAGGAGCGCACCGAAACCTGGCCCTACGTTGGTAATGGTGACGAGTGATCATGATGATTGTAAACAATATTCTAAAGGCCAGATGGTACGCTTTACTCCTCTATCCCCAGCAGCTGCCTTCCTGTAGTAAGTCCCCCCTACAGCGGACGCAGGTGTCCGCACTAGTTTAACTTCTGACTCTTCTGCGGGCGGAAGCAAGCATCTGGCCTCGAAGGGAACAGCCGCATAAAAGAAGACGTCTCGTCCGACAGGCGAAGCCACACAGGGTCTAGCTATCCACCACAATGTCCTGGGGACACGAGGGTCTCTTGGGGTCTCACCTCTGCCTTCCATAATAAACCCACAAGCCAAGACCCTTTTATTGAACTGTACTACGATCTCTCCAGTCTCGTTGACATCTGATGACAGTGGTCTTCCCTTCACATCTAGTGACAGTGGTCCTGCTGACACAATGATAATGATGATGATGATGATGATGATGATGATGATAATGATGATGATGATGATGGTGATGATGATGATGATGATGATGATGGTGATGATGATGATGATGATGATGATGATGATGATGATGATGATGATGGTGATGATGATGATGATGATGATGTTGGAAGACGACGAAAATGAAGGTGGTGTGACGACGATGATGCTAACGATAATAATATGGCTGCGATATATATAGAAAGAGTGACCTATCTTTATGAATACTGATGGAAAAGAATCAGCACACTGCACGCCACCTAACAAGAATACCTATCATGTCATATAAGAAACTTAACAACCACTAAATCGTGTTTCAAGGCGTGTCTTCTTTTCCTCTAAGTTGACCGACGACTCCAAGTTAACCGACCTGAATCTCTTCTGAATGTACTACTCTGCACTCGTTTAGTAATTCTACTGCAAAGAACATACAAGGCACCGACGGCCAAACCGGAACGCAAACGAACTCGGTAGTTTACTCGATGTATTTCGGTGAAAGTGATCGTGTTTATATTCGTGATGATTTCCAGCTTCCATGCAACATCCAAGGTACTTTCACGAGCCAAGCGAATACTCTTCCTATTGTACGTATTTTTGTGTTCAGTTGATTCTCTGTTCGTAAATCCGTCTGTCTGTCTCTCTCCATCTCTATCTTTCCCTCATCTCTCTACCTTTTACTTTACCTCCGTCCTATCTCTCTCTCTCTTTCTCTCTCTCTCCCTTTCTCTCTGTCTTTCTGTCTGTCTGTCTCTCTCTCTGTCCCCTTTCTTCCTCCCCCTCTCTCTTTCTCTCTCTCCCCCCTCTCTCTCTCTCGCTCTCTCACTCTCTCTCTCCCTCCCCCCCTCTTTCTCTCTCCTGCCCCCACTCTCTCTCTCCCTCCCCCCTCTCTCTCTCTCCTTCCCCCCCTCTCTCTCTCTCTCCCCTTCTGTCTCTCCCTCTCTCTCTCTCCCCTTCTCTCTCTCTCTCTCCCCTTCTCTCTCTCCCTCTCTCTCTCTCCCTCTCATTCCCTCCCTTAACCTAATCACCAAAGATCCTTCCAAACCTCGCCCGCAAACCGAGCACGTCGCACCAGACTTCCCCTTCCGTTCTCAAGCAAATCCTTGAGCTCGCAAAACAGTGCGCGGGGTTCGAGTGATTGCCACTGTCTTCGCGATTAATGGCGATGGAAAGGAAATGCTTCCAGAGTAAAATTAACAATTTATACCATAAAAATTCCTACGTGTTTCCGCGCGAACGATCAACAAGATATGAAATGGGCTGACAGAACATGAAGGAATGTCTTGGGATGACCCTAGGCAAGCAGATGGCTCGGCGAGACGCATCGTGAGTCACACATCAGGGAGCGGAGAGAGAGAGAGAGAGAGAGAGAGAGAGAGAGAGAGAGAGAGAGAGAGAGAGAGAGAGAGAGAGAGAGAGAATGCTTAATTTCATTAGTTACAATGGATATTCTTTTTTACACAGATATGAAAAAAGAGAGAGAGAGAGAGAGAGAGAGAGAGAGAGAGAGAGAGAGAGAGAGAGAGAGAGAGAGAGAGAGAGAGAGAGAGAGAGAGAGAGAGAGAGAGAATTATAGAAAGAGAGAGAGTATTTCGGTGGGAGACAATCACTAACACAGAGAGTCATTACTTCAATATTTGTTTACGTTCCATAGCGTTTAATTGACTGTCGTCTGATTTTCATGACTGATATAGACTTGGAGAATGCAGCAATATCTAATCAATACTAGAAAAAGTTCAAATAAGTGATTAAAAACTTTTTAAAGACCGTCCTTTCTGTACACGAGGGTCTTGTAATCATACCATCCAACAATAAACTAAATAAGGGCCACCGCAGAAGTATGATCCCAAGAACTGGTTTCGAGAGCTACATAGTCTGGCCATTAAAAGTGCATTCCAGACTTTACAAAAAGAATACAAACGCAGAGTTTCCTACAAACACACATACACTATGGCATATATGTGACTAAAAATGTAGTCGTGATATGGGGGTTCGGAAGAAAAAAAAAATCATTCTATTCCATTTTTTTTCCCGGGATCATATGTTCTTCATTCTGTTAAGTTAATTTACCTATTC
>NC_051401.1:27596300-27598800 GCF_015228065.2 Penaeus monodon | reverse complement strand
TGCCCCTTGATGGTGGTCAGCTCCACCTTGCGTGCCCTCGTAGTGTTATTGACTCCTGTCAAACTCGCAGGTGTAGCCCATGCATTTTTTCAAACAGAGAGGCTGTCATGTGTCATCTCTCTTGCTACGAGACTCACAGTATTTTTTGCATATGCATACATTGCACGGCCATTGCTACACCTCGTCCTCTTTTCTTTCCAAGGCTTATACACTTTAATTTTCCACGTTGCTTCTTCCTGATGTACCATGTACTTCTTCTGCAGTAACAGTAACAAAAATAATAACAATACACCATCAGCGGAAAAATCAACAATAATGGTAATAATGAGAAGTGACACGAAAAAGACAAAAGCATTCAGAATAAAGGAAATAAACATCCTGTGAAAACGCAAATATCACCGAGATGCACATGATCTTAGCACTCACAACCTATCATTCGTGGATACGCATCACAAAATTCTTTTACAAGCAAACCCCTTAAGTCGAACATCACGCATTAACGAAGGTTATCCCTTCTAGCATGGACTGCCTGATTAATTCAAATCAATTGTCGTGAGCAAATAAGGTCGTTGGGAGCGTGTTTTACTCGGTCAGTTTTTGATAGACCTGACGGTAAAATTTACCTGTTTTCTCCAGTGATGTCGGTTATATAAAGCAACTCTACTCTCTCGTTCTTCTTTCCGTGTTTGATAGTTTAATGGCCGTATACTGCGCTGCCTCGTTTCCTTTAATCTTATTTTCGGACCCTGTGCTTTGTTACTGACATTTTTCATTGTTTTAAACTTTGGAATTAGCTACCACGTACTCTCATCTTAACCTTGAGCATTGCGATTTACCGTTTCTATTTCTTCGCTTACTTACATTTCTTCCTTACATCGAGTCATGCAACTTTAAGCGATGGCGCTGCTTGGCCTCGGCAAAGGATGCAATCGAAATCCTCTGGGATATTCTGAGAAAGCAAAGAAAATATGTTCACTACACCAAACGTACTAATCCACGTTCAACGAAAGCCGAAAATGCAACAATCTGGTACTCATTCAAAAACTGACGGCCTTTTATTATTCTTCAGAAAAGGAAATGAGAATTGCACACACCCCTGAAGATGCAACAGCAGCCTCATCTATGAGTATTTCTCCCGAGGCGTGGCTGGAGGCGCCGGAGCGACAGCGGGCAGCCTGGAATACTCACTGACAGGCTGGTTGAGAAGTGGGGGCAGGGCAGGAGGGACGGGTACCATGGCAACCGCCTTCTCGCCTGCACGTCAAGTGAATTGCGGGTCGCCCAACGCTCTTTTATACTGCCTCTCCTTCACTCCCGCCTCCTCTGCCACTCGTGTCAACACCTGACCTCTGCCACTCCTCTCAACAATAACATCTCGTTGGTCAGTGTACTACGTGTGAGGGACCGCCTCGCGAAACACTTAATTCTAGTTCGAAAAGCTACGCCGGTCAGTCTAATCATAAAACTGGGTAAACAAAAGGGTATTTGTAGATGGCCATCCTAAAATAAGATCAGGTTGGAAGAAACTGCCATGTGCTGAAATCGATAGTTTAGTTTAAGAATGGTTGGCCAAGTATGCGTAGCTCATGCTGCTGAATCAATATAATTAAAGAACAACTTCAAGGTAAGGTCAATGTTTCGTCACCTTCTCGCGGTGGCTGAGTTTTGTAGCAGCCAGCGCGTGATTACATACATACTCATCGAGATCGGAGTAACTGTGGCAATTACTAAGCTACGGGTCCGCGGTGTCCCATGCATACAAAGTAAAGCTTTTCTGTGTTAAAATGCTGACTAAGAGACAATATCCACTAACTTATGACAATTTGTTTTTGTTGGCTTGGAAAGATACGTGCGTTCAACTGATTTCTTTTGGCCCAAGATATTACAATACAAGACATAGTATGGTTGATATAGTTACTAAAAGTATCTTTATAAAGAAGATGGAAATAATAAAATGCATTTCTCTAGGGACACCTTCTCACGCTCATTCTGCAGAACCCTGGACTCAACTAAACATAAAAACAACAAAAGCTGTAAACAACTAATCTTTTACACATATTTGACAAGTAAAGGCGTGGCGACGAGAGCATTGTATGCAACTTGCACTTTCTCTTCCTTTACAGCACCATATTAACATGACGCATTGATACCTTAAGGAAAACGCCACAGGTGAAGTGATATTCTTGGCTTGCATAACCCCCGTTTCACTATCCGGAGGAGACCATTGCTTAATTCAAGGTAAATAAACACTTCACCGACTATATTTTGTTTTCCAGACTTCAAAACCTTGAGATTATCACGCCAAGGATAATACACGATAAGAACCACCGGAGGTATACTGATGCTTTTAAAATTCGTGATCAAGGATTTCTCTTCAGGATATGATTTGAGATTTCTTTTTCTTTTCTTGCAGTGGCTGGTTTTGGTTTTGCCGTCGACGGAATCAAACTATTCTGATTCCCTTGCTAATGCCCTCTTTGTGATCCAAATGCAGTACTTT
>NC_051401.1:27586300-27588800 GCF_015228065.2 Penaeus monodon | reverse complement strand
AAGTGGGGATCGTCATTGTCAGCTTGTATGGCTGTCACGCCTGCAACGCAATGATTACTACATAGACATAAAAACAAACTCATCTTTATTTCAGCGGCATACAATTCCCTAGCTCCCAATTAACCTTAAGAGGGTGTTCAAGGTAGTAAAGGACGACACCGTGCGCTGATTTTAACCAAGTCACGGCTCTGACGAATGAGGGGAAGTTATACCACCGGTCTTTGCGCATCTCTTCAGGTTCTGTGTTAATCAACTATCCTCGCAATACTTTCCTAGAATGCTCACCTGAGGTGCTGATTCGCAATAATATCGTTGATTAGGGATATATCTTCATCAAATGATGATGATGACAACAATAATAACAATCATTAAAATAAATAAATAAAGATGATGATTATCGCTGTAATGATAATAATAATAATAATAATAATAATATTATTATTAATCATAATAATGATTATTATTCTTACTATTATTATTATTATCATCATCACTATCATCATTACCATTACCATCATTATCATCACTACTATTACTAATATCTCCACTATCACCATCGTTATTTCACTAACATTTTCATTATCATTATTACTATTATACCAAAAGTACTAAAACAAAATGCATAAGATAACACCACTGTTAACAATAAAAACAAATTCACGGAGTGATCATAACACAAATGGCCGTCTTGCAGCATTAAGCCTGAATCATTTTATGCTGAAGTCCTCGTCTGCATCTGTTCGTGATTTTGCATTAAAAACTCCCACCGACCGTAAACACCAGAACTTGATATTGCAACCTTGGCTAGTCCTTTCTTTTTCTTTTTGCAGAAATGTGAAAGCGAGAAAGAAAGAGATAAGAAAAGAAAATGCGATTCTTCCATTACATCTTCTCAGCTCTTACGCCCCTCCCCTTTCCCTTCCCTACCATTCTTCCAGATCCTCTCTCCTCATCTTTCTTCTTTTTTACTTATTTCTCTCTAAGCTTTCCCTTTTCCTTCTCTTCACTCAGTTTCTACATCTTTTTCTTTTTCTTCTTCTTCCTCCTCCACCTCCTCTTCGCCCCTTCCTCCTTCATCTTCTCCCACCAAACAAACGAGACAAAATCATGTGTTCGGGAGAAATCGCCCCCCCCTCCCCCCCGATCCCCTCTCCATCCTCAGCTTCAAAGCATCCAAGCAGAGCAAGCACACCCCCTCCCCCTCCCCCATGCGCCGCACCGCCTCGACCTGCATTATCTTCGCTTTGTGGCCCAATCGTGCGTGATAGGTCCATTAACAGCAAATATACGGTTTCCTGTTACTCTGCCCTTCGAGCTCAATTGCGAAAGCTACGAGAGGACGAGTGAGAGCGACGAGGAAGAGGGTGCGTGTGTGGAGAGGGAGGGAGCGGGAAGGAGAGGGCGGGAGCGGGGAGGAGAGAGAGGGAGCGGGAAGGAGTGGGAGGGAGCGGGAAGGAGTGGGAGGGAGCGGGAAGGAGAGGGAGGGAGCGGGAAGGAGAGGGAGGGAGCGGGAAGGAGAGGGAGGGAGTGGGAATGAGAGGGAGGGAGCGGGGAGGAGAGGGAGGGAGCGGGAAGGAGAGGGAGGGAGCGGGAAGGAGAGAGAGGGAAGGAGAGAGAGAGAGGGAGGGAGAGGGAGGGAGGGAATCTGAGTGAGTGAGTGAGTGAGTGAGTGTGTTTGAGTTTGTGTGTGTGTGTGTAAGTATACCATGAGTGTGAATATGAGAGTATGAGTGAAAGTGACAAAGGACAGAGAGAAAGAAAGAAAGAAAGAAAGAGAGAGAGAGAGTGTCTGTTTGTGTGTGTGTATGTGTGTGTGTGTCTGTGTGTGTGTGTGTCTGTTTGTGTGTGTGTCTGTTTGTGTGTGTTTCTGTTTGTGTGTGTGTCTGTTTATGTGTGTGCGTGTGTGTGTGTGTATGTGTTTTTGTTTGTGTGTGTGTCTGTTTGTGTGTGTTTCTGTTTGTGTGTGTGTCTGTTTATGTGTGTGCGTGTGTGTGCGTGTGCGTGTGCGAGTGAGTGAGTGAGTGAGTGAGTGAGCGAGTGAGTGAGTGAGTGAGAGTGAGTGAGAGTGAGTGAGTGAGTGAGAGTGAGTGAGTGAGAGTGAGTGAGTGAGAGTGTGAGTGAGTGAGAGTGAGTGAGAGTGAGAGTGAGTGAGAGTGAGTGAATGAGTAAGTGGGCGAGTGAGTGAGTGAATAAGTAGGTGGGTGGGTGGGTGAGTGAGTGAGTGAGTGTGTGGTCCGATAAAAGTCGTACTAAACATCTTCAACTGAACAGTACCTTAAACTGCAAAAATGCTCATGACACGAGGCATTTCTCTCTGACTTTTTTGACACATGAAAGTGTTAATAAAAATGAAGTCAAGGTTGTTTTTACTTTAATTCTTTTGGCTCGTAATACTTCCGTGTTTGTACAAGGCTTATCAAAAGTTGAAAATTTTTGGTCCCGAATACTGCAGAATATCATGCAAGTCAAATCCATAGTGTTTATCAGACACACTTATATT
>NC_051401.1:27558800-27566300 GCF_015228065.2 Penaeus monodon | reverse complement strand
ATTAGTTTTGTATGAATTGAATCTTGAGCATTGTAGGATTAAGTGTTCTGGTGTTTCTTCTTGATTGTTAGGTCACTCACGTCACTTCACTTCTTCAAACGTCAAAACAAAACGCCTACGCTCATGCTTTCTAATTTTGCGGGAAAGTACCGCTTTTGTTAAATTATTTCCTTATTAAAAGCAAACTGTAAACAATAATAATTTAGTGTTGAAACTTTATATATATTAGGTACGATAAGTAATTATGCTTTTTTAAAAATCTTTCCATTGTCTTTAGTTTTGGGCTTCTTAATATAATATCGGGGTTAGAAAGTGTTTGTATATACCGTTTCCATAGTAAGGTAATAATCAAAAGATAATTATACACAACATAATATCAATTAGGTACCAAAATATGTACTCGAATTTATTGCTTGCCTTTCGGTGTATTAACTGTGACCCTAGAGAGCTAAACTAACTATCCCACGATCTGTACTCCTTACCTTTGCTTCTTCTCCACGTTAACCTACTCCTTTCTTCATTCTCATGGATACCCTCCTCTCCCATTCCCTCTTTCCCCATCTCCGACCTCTTATTTTCCTGTCCATTCCGTTGCTACATGATTTATACCTTACCCTCGTGTTTGTTCCTCTGTTTTCCCTGACCTACCAAAATCAGATATTCCCCCTTCTGTCATTTTCACCCATTTCCTTGGCCATGTCTCGATTCATTCCTCCAGTATTCATGTTTACACAGATGGCTCCAAATTCACCTCCTGTGCTGGTTTCGCAGTAACCTTTCCAACTCGCACTTTCAAATACCCCCTCCCTCCAGAATCCAGTGTCCTTACCACAGAACTGTACGCACTTCTTTTTGCCTTAAAACACACTCACTCCTTTTTTCCTCTTCCACTACTTTTACTGACTCCCGTAACTCATTAACTCTCATAGTCTATGCACTCGATAAATCCCCTTGTCTGCAAGATCCAGAACTGTTCTACCTGTCCACAAGCCATAAATCTATCAGATTTTGCTGGGTGCCCGGCTATGCTGGGATTCCCGGCAATGAACAGACAGATTACTCTATCATGCTTTGCCGCTGTGTCCACATCACAACCACGTTTGTCATGTATTCCAGCCACGGCTTATCACCCCCACTTTCAGACCTTCCTGTTTAGCCGATGGCAATCTTTCTGGTCAAGTCTCTGCACTAATAAATTACATACTGTAAAACTATCAATCTCCTCCTGGTCAGCTCTATTTCAATGGAACAGACGCTGGGAGACGGCTCTCGGCCGCTTACGTATTGGCCACACCCGTCCAACACACTTCTATCTGAAGTCGTGTTCTGATCCGCCCCTACGTTCCGATGTAATGTCTCTCTTTCAGTTCCACACATTCTGTTGTCCTGTCTACGCTTTACTGCAGCTCGTACCTCTGCTTTCCCTCACCTATCCCTCTTCACCGACATCTCAACCTATCAGACATCAGACATCTCACACTTTCTGCTTTGACAACTTGTTCTCCTTCCTCAGACGCATATATATCGTTCACTTTATCTAATGCCCCTTACCTTAACCCATTCACTTATCAACTCCTTCATCCATCTTTACCTTTCCATTATTAATCTAGATAGTTGACATATAACAAATAACTACCAACTCAACTACCCTTTACTACCCCTTACTGTACCTTCCTATATTGCTACATGACCTTAGATGTCTAGCACATTTATTTTTCTTTTAACCATTGACAAGCCTAGTCGGCGTATTTCTTGTCTGGCCTCTCAAAGTGATGCCAAATTTGTATACGAGAACTGCTACCTCATACTCAAACTTATAGGTAGGGCAGCCCATATAAAATATATTGTGGGAGCCACTGCAATTGGCACAGTACGTGATTGTATGGCACTTTGAACTGTCATGACCATTTTGGGCACATTGAGGGCAGTGGGCTGTACAGTGACAGTGATTTGCAGGGTGGCCAAAGCACTAACATTTCTAAGGGAAATAGTGCAGCACTGTACTGATACTGCATCAGAGTCAGCAAGACAGGCAAGTTGGTTGTCTTCACAGTCTGACCAATCTTTGCCGTATACTGGGCAATCAGCCAGAGAGATGGCAACAGTTTCATTACATGTATTAAAGGAGTGGGGTTTGGCAAGACTAGGTTTGCCAGTGAGGTCTAGCAGGGAAGATAGTGAATGGGCTTGAAACTGAGATGGGACGACTGCAGAAGGAAAATCTGAGCTAAATAAAGTACTCAAAAAGTTTGTAGAAGTCGGAAATGTAGAGGACTGGAGAAGGAGGGACTAAGGTGGAGTGGGGCAGTACTGTGGGGGTGGTGGCATTAAGGTTGAAGAGTTGTAAGAAGGCAGGAGGATGTAGATAATGATGATTGTGCAGGAGGTGGGTTGGAGGATATATTGAGTGAGGAAGGGATGACCTTTGAAGGTGATTTGGGATGGATAGAGTTGACAGCAAGTGTCTAGGAGGGGTTGTAGTACCGGTGGTCGGAGCCGTGATCAAAGGAGAGCCAGGGGTCGGTAAACCTGGAGTTACATCAGAGAAGCTAGATGATATAGGGGCAAGCCTCAATGCCCCTAATAAAGGGTATAAAGTCTTCATTACTTACCCCCCATTTCCCAGAGGGGTAGGAGCTAGACAAGTAACCAAGGGAATACTGTGCCTATGGCTCCCTGACACTATTCATGAGTGGCACAAAATCAACCTTTCGTCCTTTTAACACTGTTCTCATACCTTACGAATTGGACAGGGGAAGGGTTAGGGAAGATACAAGAAGGAAAGGGGAAGAAGAAAAGGAAGATTAGGTGAGGTAAAGGCTGAGGCTCAAGGTAGGGGAGATCCCCAGCATTGGGCCTCAGTCTCTGTCTCCAAAGTCCCCCCCCAACAACAATGGGCAAGGGATTGGGAGGTAGAAAATGTACTGAAATAACACCATAAAATATTGCACAGTCTGACCATATGCAGGATAGAACTAATGATGTCTATGTTTAGCCAATATGTGTGCCTTGAAATATGATATTTCAAGGCACACATATTGGCTAAAGATAATGACAGCTATACAAATCAGATATAACAATTATTTGTATAATTTACCTCAATTTTTTATAATTGGTAGTAGAAACAATATTCCCCACTTTTATCTATAACAAGGAGTGCCTTACTATTATGATTTAGGCAATGTGACTATCATATCCTGAAAAAAATTGGCTTGAAGGGTAGGTGATGTGAACATGCCATCAAAGGAAAATTTGGCTGTTACAAGAATTTTTGCTGAAGAATGTGGTGACAGGAATTACTCACCATGAGTGCACAAAGCTCTTGGTTAATGGTTAAAAGCAAGATAAATGTGCTAGACATCTAAGGTCATGTAGCACTATAGTTAATGTTAGGGAAGGGTGGTTGAGTTAGTGATTAGTTGTCTAAGCTGGGCAAAGGAGTTGGTGAGTGAAAGGGTTAGGGTCGGGTATGGTAAGGAGTTAGATTAGATGAAGAATATGTATGCGTTTGAGGAAAGAGAAGGTTGTTGAAGATTCTGTAAGGATGTCTGATAGGTTGGGAGGTCGGTGAAGGGGGGATAGGTGGGGGAAAGCAGAGGTACGAGTTGTTTCAAAACGTGGGCACGGCAGTAGGATGTGTGGGATTGGAGTGTCTGGTGGTGTGTATTGACTTTATGAGAGTTAATGAGTTACATAAGGGATTCACGTGCGTAAGGAGGGAGTGGAAGGGATAGAGGGGATGGTGGGAGGGTTAATGTGGGCGGGGTTGGGGTCGGGGGGGATGGGCTGTGTTGGGAGGGGGTAGGAGGATAGGGTGTAGGGGGGATATCGTTAGGAGGTGGATGGATATCAGCAGTTACTTGGAGTGTGGAAGGAGCAGGAGTTGTAAGATTTGGAGGTTGAGTGTCAGTTTTCATTGGGTAATCTTGAATATTTTCATGGTTTCTTCTTCTGAGTGGTTCGGGAGTTTTGGGGATAAAGGATTTCTTGTGAGGGGGGGAAGAGAGGACTGGTGTCTCAAGCATAGGAGCAAAGGAAGGTGGAGGTGATTGTGTGGTAGGGGAAGGGGGTGGAACGTTTGTTCTGTCTGTTACGGGTAGTGCGAGGAGGGAGAGGGGAAGGTGTTGGGATTGTAGTGGTGATTGAAGTATCTGTAGTAGAGATTGGAGTGTCTGGATTTAGGATGGCAAAAGAGTTTGACTGGGGAAGGTAGGAGGTAGAAGAGGGGGGTTAGATGTAGGAGGGGTGGGTTTAGGAGAATTGGTAGAATGAGCAGTATTACTGGAGTAAGGAGTAAGGGAGAAACTACGTCGACGTGCTTCTTGTTGGCTTCGCGTAGTGTGAGTCCAAGTTTGAATCTGAGAGTTGCTACTCAGACTCAAATTTATAGGTGGGACAACCCCTATAAAATACATTATGGGGGCCGCCACAGTTGGCACATGTGCGTGATTGTGCAGGGCAGTAGATCTGGTATGGCCAGGTTGGGCACATAGTGGGCATCTGGCTGTGGAACGGCAATGTTTGGCTGGGTGTCCTAGACGCCAACAATTTTGGCACTGACGTGGAGGGGGTTGGTATGGACGAACAGGGAGGGATTCTCCTATGTAGACGTTAAAGGGAAGGTCATGCCTACGTAAGGTAATTTTGGCTATGTTAGTGGGTTTCTTTCGATGACCTCTAGGGGAATGGAGTAGCATTGTACTGATGTGCATCATAGTCTGTGAGAAGGCAAGTAGATCTTCTCCACAATCTGACCAATCTTTGTCATAGATGGGCAATTTGCTGGGGAGATTGAAACTGTTCCGGTGCAAGTATTGAGGTTGGATGGGGTTTGCAAGGATGGGGGTTTCCATATAGGTCTGTTAGTTTTGTTAATGCTATAGCTTGGTTTTCGGATGTTACTGTGACAAGACGGGAGCGGTCGGGTCGGCTACGGAAAGAGACTTTACCTACTTGTTTTGGGAGACATTGTTGGAAGAGAAGGGTGTTGTCAGAGTAGGGAGCTGTGGGAGGGGTCACGAAAAATCGGTACCATTTGGGTGTGCTGAAGAGGGTATTCAAAATTGTTGTAGAGATAGGGGTAGTCGAAGGGCGGGGGCGTGACGAAGATGGAGTAGTGTTATGGGGAGGTGGGCAATAAGGCTGTAAGGTATTAATAAGGGAGGATGAGGTGGTTGATGTTGGAGGTTGTGGGGGTAGATGTGTTGAAGTTGAGAAGGGTTGATTGTTGGCTACTGTACAAGTAGGTATTGATGAGGGGGTAGTTATTGCAGTGTTCGGAGCCGTGGTCAAAGGAGAGCCTGGGGTCAGGGAATCTGGTGGGTTTACATCGTTGGGGCTATTTGATAAAGGGCAAGCCCCATTGCCCCCAATAGTGGGATAAGTTTTCATTACTGGCCATGGTAAGCCTGGATTATGTTGGGATAAAACAGTCCACCCCTCAGGGTCCCCTTGAGGGGTAAGGGCTAGATAACTAAATCAGGGGAATACCGTGCCCATGGGTCCCTCAGGCCGTTCAGGACTGGCACAAAGTCAGCCTTTCATCCTTTCAGCACGGCTCTCACACCTTAGGAGGTGAATAGCAGAAGGGTTTGGTGAAGGGACAGAAACGAAAAGTGGGAAGGAAAATAAAGACCATGCAAAATTAGTTGAGTCGAGGGCTGAGTCCCAAGGTTGGGGAGTTACCCATCATTGGGTCCCGGTCTCCGCCTCCTAAGCCCCCCCACGACAACAATGGGCAAGGGATTGGGGGGGACAAAGCTCTTGGAAGGTGATTAGACTTGGTGGGCATTTAAAAAGGGTCTTTTGCATTATTTCCATCAATAAGCAAGTATATCATACACCATCTGTGAGCCATGACTGGAAGAATGCCAGCTCCAGTGAACACACAAGAAATTACACAAGTAAGAAAAGGTTACTTAGTGTTATTAATGCATCGAGTTATGGACTATTATAGTCTATTATCTTTATAAAGCAATTCCTATGACAGACGGATATTTGAATATGGCAAAAAAGCTAAAATTGCTGATGTAAACAATGAGAAAATAACATTGTACAGGGGAGGCATGGTATTTTGTCATTGCACACGAGTGTTCATGTGTGCCAAGCTGCACTCAAAGTGGCCACTCAAGTAAGCCTGTCTGTCTGTCTCTTCGGTCATGTGCGGGCAGCAAAGCATCTGGATCCAAGGGGTTAACAGCCCTTAAAAAACTTTCATTTTGGTGTTTAGCAGGCTAAATGGAAGTGGAGCTACATGGCTTTATGTACCTTGCCAAAAACAATGTTTAATGCATTACCTAGCACTCCCATTACTAGTACATGTTTCTAATATTTGAAAATCTATTATTCACACAAACCTTTAGCCTTCCACAGAGAAATTTAAACAGGTGAAGTATACATACAGAATACAATATTGTTTAGTAGGGTATACATCATAGAAATTTTAATATGATTGTATCATTTATGTTACTGGATTGCAAAATGGATTGACTGAGGATCCTTTCACAGCAAATTATCCTTTAGTGTGGTAACAAAACCTATTAGTTCAGTAATATTAAGGTTTGCAAAACAGATTTCTTATTTTCCATGGTAAATGAATAACCATGCTAAACTGTATTTAGTAGCACCAGCAGGATCAAACTATGCTATGTTTTTCAATAATCAGAATAAAAACTTCATGCATCAGACCATCTCAATTTTACTTTGATCTTATCATATTCTCTGTTCATGTTTTTAAAATTGTGATATGTATAATATAAACTAGTGAGCATCTATAACTGTATTTTGACTATTAAAACAAATCTTCCATTGCCTATAAAGCAATACAAAATGAACAAATGAGTACACTTCACTGAGCATCATATAGGATTATCATATATTAATAAAGATTGCTACATAGACTGAAGTTCTAAAGTGATAGAAAGGGAATGATACACCAGACAGTCAATAACTCTTTTATTTACACTTAATTACACAACCATTTTCACTGTGAAAAAAGATATTACAAAGAATAAAAGTGAAAACTTCAGTCACCAGGTAAAAAATATTATGCTATAGCACTTATTAGAGGGTTTCCAGTGACAGGAAAAAATTAAGTATACAAATATTAAAGTATTAATGAAATAAAAACATTAACTTTTGTGTTAGATCCCTTAATCCTCATTAATTCAAATAAATTTCAACAGTAGGAAAATATCACCATCAAAATGTGACCATATATATTCTGCATGCCATATATCAACTTAATCCCTTAGCACTCTGAAGACTCTCCTTCCACATTCACACTGGTAACATTTCATCCATTTTATCCTGTAAGTTGAGCTATTTGCCATTACTTTCAAAAAATTGTGCTAAGCAAAAACTTTTACTGAATAAACCCTTTTCTGCATTTTATTTGATACAACTAAATCCATGATGTACATCTGTGTTCAGTGAGGAACAGAGCCAGTGGGTATATTGCATAACATTAAGTTAACATGTGCTAGCACAGTTTACCTGGAA
>NC_051401.1:27552467-27558700 GCF_015228065.2 Penaeus monodon | reverse complement strand
GAAAGAAAAAAAAACGAAAAAAGGGGGGAGAGGGGAGAAAAAGAGAAGAAAGGGGAGAGAAAGGGTAGGAAAAAGAGAGAAAAGGAGAGAAGAGGGGGAGAGAAAAAGGGAGAGACTGAGACGGAGAGAGAGAGAGAGAGAGAGAGAGAGAGAGAGAGAGAGAGAGAGAGAGAGAGAGAGAGAGAAAGCAGAAATGATAACAGAGAAGGAAGGGGAGGGATTGTAGGGAGAACATGAGTAGGAGTATGATACATAGACAGTAAAGAGAATAGTTTTGAATGCCATCAAAAGTTTCTGAAATGGAGTTGGTTGGGGAGGTCTGAGAAACCAAGATTTTCTTATGAAGGAGGGAACACATGTTTGAGGGGCAGAGGATGCAGTAGATGGGGTGGAACTTTTAGATTGTTTGATGCGATGAGTAGATTGAGGAGGAAGAGAAGGTAGAAAGTAGAGATTGGATTTAGAATAGCAAAAGATTTTGATTGGGAGAGGGAAGGGGTTAGATGTGGGAACATAAGAAGTGGAAGTGGAGTTGTAGAAACATCTTAGGGAGAAAAGAGAGGGGTAGAGAGAAAGACAGCACTGGAGTAAGGAAAAAACAAAAAAACAAAAAAACAAAACTTGTTGACACGTTTCCTGCCTGACCTCGTAAATTGAGGCCAAGTTTGAATCTTATGACTGCTACCTCAGACTCGAACTTGTAGGTAGGGCTGTCTCTATAAAATACAATATGGGAACCTCTACAATTGGCACATATGCATGATTGCATAAGTAATTTGAATGATCATGGCCAGGCAGTGGGCTGTGGAGCAATTGTGTTTAGATACTGCCAACATTTCCGATATTGACATGGAAGGGGTCGATATGATTGGATAGGGCAGGACTTTCCACCAATATAAACTTTGTGGGAGAGGTCATCTACTGAGGGTTATTTTGGAAATATTGGTGTAGGTCTTTTAGCAGCCTCTTTGGGGAATAGTGTAGCACTGTACTGCTACTACAACAGTCAAGAGGCAGGCAAGCAGGTTCACATTTTCACAGTCCTAGTTGTAGAGGGCAATCACCTTTGGAGATGGAAAAAGCTGACAAATATTAAAGGAGGAGTGCCAGTGAGGACAATCAGGGTAGATAATGCATGAGCATGGCACTCAGATGTAACTGTGACAAGGCACAATCAGAACAGCTGCAGATGGAAACTTTGCCTACTTTTGGAGACATTGTTGGAATAGGTGGGTATTATTTGAGTAGGGGTAGGCTGTAGGGGTAACAAAAAATTTATTCTACTTGGGTGGGTTAAATAGAGTACTCAAAAGATTTGGAGGTAGAAATAGTTTAGGGCGAGGATGGAAGATGGGAGTAGTGCTTAGTGAGGTAGTAGTACTAGGGGGTGGACAATAAGGATGCATAGTAGTAATAAGGGAGGAGGGAGTTGGAGGATGAAGATATGGAGTGGAAGATGTTGGGAAAGACAAAGAATGTTTTCTGAAGATTTGGTAATGTGTAGGTGCTTTGGAATGGATCGAGGAGGAGTAAGCAGTTGTGTTCAGTCGTGATCAAAAGAGAGTCAGGGGTTGGGGAACCTAACAAATATACAAAATCATTACTGGGTATGGTTAGCCTTGTGTATGTGGGGAAGGTTAATGGTTACAAAATATATGTGCTAGACATCAAAGATCATAATAGCACTATAGAAAAGTATAATAGAGAAAAGGTTAAAGAGGGGGGTCATTTGATTATTAAATGTGTTAAGACATCAGAAGTCACACTGCTATTCAGGAAGGTAGGGATTAAAAAGGGCAATTAGATTGAAGTTGTCAAAGGAAGATTTGTGGGATTTTACAAGGATGTCTGCAGAGTAAGGTAGGGGATTAGCGGAGGAGAGAGGGGTTTAGAGACAATTAGATAGTTTCTGGGAGAATGTCAGGTGGGAGAGCATCCAGAGAAGAGGGTTGTTGTGACAAAGGGTCACATAGAGGGGAAGTGGGAGGGATAATTGGGAAGTAGGAGGAGATGATGTAGCTGAGGCAGGGGGGAATGGGATGAGTAGCAGGATGATGGCTGTCAGCAGTTACTTTGAGTGTAGAAGGAACAGGAGTAGTTGTGAATGTCTTTGAGAGTTTCTGCTGTGGAGTTGGTTGGGGAAGTCTGAGAAACAAAGGTTTTCTTAAGAGGGGAGAAGAGGGGACAGATGTCTGAGGGGTGGAGGGAGAGGTTGATAGAGAGGATGAAGTAGAACATGGAATGGTCATTTAGCTTGTTTTGTGTGATGAGTTAGGAGTGAAGGAAGAGGAGTAGGTATTGGGAAAGTAATGATTGGAGTGTCTGGAATAGTGGTGAAAACTGGGGTGTCTCGATATAGAATGACAAAAGAATTTGACTGGGAGAGATAGGGGGTAGAAGTGGAACGAAGAAGAGATGCTGGGGGAGACGTAGAATCATCTAGGGAGGAAAGGGGAGGGGCAGAACAATTACTGGAGTTGGAGTGAGAGCGAAACATTGTCGATGTGCTTCCTGTCTGGCTTTGCATATAACAAGGCCAATTTTTAATCTGAGATTTGTCACTTCAGATTCAAACTTGTTGATAGGGAGTCTGCTACATGTAGCAGAACTTCCCACATATGGCCATACCCTGCAAATCACTCAATTTGTTATTCGGCTATACATGTGACCCGGCAGTAACAGTTTAAAAGGGAGGAAAGTAATTTTGGCAATGTTGCTGGGGAACCTACGATGGCCTCTAGGAGAGATGGTGTAGCAATGTACTGATACTGCATCTTAGTTCACGAGACAGGTGAGTCAGTCCTCTCCAAAATCTGACCAAACTTTGTCATACACAGAGGAGTTTGTTGGGGAGATGGAGACAGTTCCAGTGCAAGTATTGAGGGAGGAATGAAGATGGCCAGGAATGGGTTTGCAAGTGAAGTCAGTTAGGCTTGACAATGCTTTAGCTTGGGGTTTAGATGCAACTGTGACAAGACAGGAATGATCAGGGTGTCTGCAGAAGGAAACTTTGCCTATTTGTTTTTGGAAGCATTGCTGGAAGAGGAATGTGTTGTCAGAGCAAGGGGCTGAGGGGGGGTTTACAAAAAATTGATCCCATTTGGATGGGCTAAACAGAGAATTCAAGATATTTGTAGAGGGGGTAGTAGAAGGACTGGGTGTGGTAAGTCTAGGATAGATTGGGGAGAGAAATAGTCCAAGTGCTGAACAAGGGCTAAACAGGGGAATACCATGCCTATGGCTCCCCCAGGCCATTCATGACTGTCACAAAGTTAGCTATTCATCCTTTCAACATGGCTCTCACACCTTAGGAAGTGGATAGTTGAAGGGGGTTAGAGAAGAGAAAGAAATGAAAAGGGGAAGGGGAAAAGACCATACAAAATTAGTTGCGTTGAGGGCTGAGGCCCACGGCTAGGTGATGCCAAGCATTGGATCCCAGTCTCCATTTCCTAAGCCCCCACTGCAACAATGGGCATGAAAAGGGGGGTGGGGATGCTGAGAAGAGAAATGGTTCACCCTCAGGGTCTCTGAGATGGGTAAGGGCCAATTAACTAAACAAGGGAATACTGAGCTCATGGCTCCCTGAGACTGTTCAGGAAAAAACAGAGCCAGCTTTTTATCCTTTCGATACGGCTCTCACATGTTATGAAGTGGACAGAGAAGGAAAAGAAGAAAAGGCCTAGCAAAATTAGGTGGGCTGAGTTCTGAGGCCGACAGTAGGGGAGGTCCCTAACATTGGGGCTCAGTCTCTGTCTCCTGAGGCCACACCCACTACAACAATAGGCATGGGATTAGGAGGGCAATGGAAATGGAAGCTAATAATGCCTGTGGTTCCCACCAGAGTGACAGAAATGGGAAAAATGTGAATTAAGGGCACCAATAAACTGGCCTGTTTGGGGTAAATGCACTCCTGACAAGTCACATGTACAAGCATAACATACAGCTTGGTCTGCAGGGTATGACTGTATGCACGGCGACGTGCCAGAGTGCATGGAGCAGGAAGTTCCACTACATGTAGTGGACTCCCGTGCCCAGTGTCTGGCTGTTACCAGAAATCAACAGAGTTCATGATGTTCAGATTTCTGATAATTGTTGGCAAAGGGTTAAAGAAACTACCCTAATTTCCAAAATCCCATCCTCTGATATTTGGGGATAATACTGACCCATTATTATCGTCTACAATTAACATTTATACAGTTATTTCTGAAAAATTATTTTACTATGCTAATGGACTTTATATTAACCCAAACCTGCCAGGAGAATGTAGTGTAAACTTTAGTTTGTTTTGTGAAATGTCTGCACATAGAAGGGTCCACAGGTAATCAGCCAGCAAGGAGTCAGTTCATAAACCCTGTAACTTCACCTGATTTCACCTCTGCTTGAGTTTTCAGGATTTTTTTTTTTTAATGTTGTCAAAATACTACAATTTTCTGAGATATATACCATAATACTTATAATACCTGAGTATATGGCTGTGTGTGTTACAGTTTTGGGTTAAATGGAAGAGTAGGGGTAGAGTTTGGGGAACTGTCCTATGGGGATGAGGAGGGCAAGGAGAAGGAAAATAAAGAATTGGAGGGAGTAAGAAACAGAGGACAGCAAGGAAGTCAGAAGTGAAAGAGGAAGTAGGAATTGAAAGAGGGGAAAGAGAAAGGAAGATGGATTTAGTCAGAGTACAGAAGTATGGAAAAGGATAACGAGTCATAAGATAGAGACATGTATATATATAAAATAGTGATCACCATTATAATTAGACAAACAGAATATGACTACTGTAAAGTCACAAGAAATACTATTGGAAACTCTAAACAATACCTCTATCAAGCATGCAAATTACCATAATTACCATTATGAATGCATGGAATAATTGTAACAATTTCTCCAACCACTTATTGTGACTCATATATGAGTGGTTGCACTGAAATAAAAGATATGTGAATTATTCAGTAGGGGCTTGTGCATGCTACTGATACTCTGGTGGGTAGCCAGTGAGTTATATAATTTTCCCGTACATGACAAATTTGTCATTACACTCTTGATCGGACCTAAATGGGAGGATAAATTTAACACCTCCACTCATCAAACATCTCTCTTTCAGACAAGAATGTTGAAGACAGCCTTGCTCAATCATCTATTGGTAACTATGTGTGTTATGCTTGGAGTTTCCTTCAACTTTTAATTGATCCTCTTCGAATCACTACTGATACTATTAATTTTTTTCTGAAGTATGCTCCGGATGACATGCCCATCACGTCATGAAAAAAATTGGCTTGAGGGTTGGAGGGAAAGACTCGTGATTTTGCATTTCCATGTCAGCATCGTATTCCTGGCAATATGACTGGGAGTACAGGTTG
This sequence comes from Penaeus monodon, assembly GCF_015228065.2. Classification (NCBI taxonomy): domain Eukaryota; kingdom Metazoa; phylum Arthropoda; class Malacostraca; order Decapoda; family Penaeidae; genus Penaeus; species Penaeus monodon. Next base: position 27,553,346 of record NC_051401.1, on the reverse strand, counting down.
TATTACAGAAAATTGAATATTACAAAAAAAGAAAAAGAAAAGGAAAAGAAAAAAGGAAATAAAAAGAGAAAGAAAGAAAGAGAGAAAAGACACAAATAAAATATTAAATTACCTAAAGAGATGATATGGAATCTATGCAAAGAAGACGGTCTATTACCATCTGGATAAAGCAAATCAAATGACAAATAGGGACATTGGAAAATAGTAAAAAAGATAAAATTGCTTACGCATAAAAAGAGAAAATAACATTGCAAATAGGAGGCACAGAGTCTTGTCACCCCAAACAAGTGTTTGTGTGCACCCAGCCTACAAAAGGAGTGGCTGCTCATGCAAGCCTAATGCCTGGATTTTGGGCTGTGATTGCTGTGCAGCAACTGATCCTAGGAAGTCAGATATTAATCTTACCCATTTCACCTGTTTACTCTTTTCCTTGATTTTGCAAAATATTTGTTATTCTATATTGCTATTAGTATTGTGAATGGCTGTTATAATCATAAATCAAAAGTATTACTGAATTTCATTTTTAAACGTAATCATCTTATGGGATGTCATTCAACATTCTAGCTGGTTGTAGGTTTCACAATTCTATTGCTATTGCAATTTTTGGTTCACCTAAATATGGCCATACTATGCATGCCTATATTTATGTAAAAATAGCAAAGAACCACAGAATGTATACCTGGCTACTTTCTTCCTCCTGACCCTTGATCAATAGCATGCTGGGGAGAGACTGAGAACCCTGGAGTGTCAACACTACAAAGGAGCAGGAGGAGGGGTCCTACCACATGCACATAATAAACAAAAAAGTATGTAGGATACTAACTCCCATGCAAAATCTTAATTAAAGAAGCAGCAACTTTCAAGAAGGCAATTTATCCT
>NC_051401.1:27534967-27544967 GCF_015228065.2 Penaeus monodon | reverse complement strand
TTATCACCAAAAAACTAATACATATATGAACATTAATTATATAGGTTACTATATTATTATTGTGTTCTACAGATCAAGAACATTATACAATACATATATATATAAATATTTTATTTACAGTATGATATACATATACACATATAGAATCTGGATTGATCCTTACATACTTTAGATCATATACAATACATATACTTTATATTTACATAATACAGCATACCTATAACTTAATGTAGATGCTAATATAAATATATGAACCAACGATATTTAGTGATACCTAAAGTAAATACATGATAATTAGTGCTTGAACACATACTTTTATGTATGTACATATCATAGGTAATATTAGAAAATGAAACAATATTATTTATCATAGAAAATTATTATATTGAAGGTAACAATATTTTACATTTGAACATATGTTTGGATCAGACTATTGAATATCTAGCAGAGGATATAGTACATACAATGACTAATAAAATAAGATATAATATATACAAAAGTTGACATAATGACTATTTTTGTAAATTGAGGCTATTATCGAAAAAGACTTAGAGAAACAGACATATAACTGAAAAAAAGTTGAATATATGATTATTTATGTATATCTGAATAATAAAACTATTACACTATATGATAAAAATGTAGATTTACAGAATTGCTCATATCTTAAACAATACAGTATGACTAGTCATGACATTGTATTAAAAAAACGAGGTACATACTAATGAAAATATTTACGACAAAAGACCATATTATACACTTTGACACAAAGACTTCACCCAAGAACTAACACCCAAACTCGAAAAATATCATTATATTATATAAGAATGAACAAATATATTGACAAATACAAAAGGAATTAACCATTATCAATAGGTATACATGTATCCTTATTTCAGTAAAATACTATATGACTAAAAAATGCAAAATATCACAGGATATCATTTATCCTTCTTGCAGAATGCTCAAAGGCCCTTTAAAGGACACTAGGAAAAACAATAAAAACAATCGGCTATATTTTCTAGTAAAATTTATCTAAAAAATGATACATGTTTATTACCAAATCTTTGAGATGGAATTTAGGCTTGTACACTGGTTCCTATAATCTCAAAATTTAAACCTGTTTTTAAATTGTTTTTTTTTTTTTTTTTTTTTTTTTTTTTTTTTTTTTTTTTTTTTTTTTTTTTTTTTTTTTTTTATTCCCCCCCAAAAAAAAAAAAAAAAAAAAAAGGGCGAAAAAAGAAAAAAAAAAAGGGGCTAATGAGCAGCTACCTATGTATAGGAATGGAAACTACAAGGTCTATTGAGCCAAAACTGGGTTATTCTTGGTAGGCGAATAAGCGCTAACAGTTAAACTATGGACGCAGGTAATTAGCGCTAGGTACACCTGTATGGACTTTTAATTGTTCGTGAATGTCCAAAGAATACTTTTATATTGATATCAGAAAAAATGAAAATCACAATGATTTATGAAGAAACGTTTTGTGAATTCTTTTCTTAAAAAATGTGAGTTTTGTGTACATTTATACATGAAATATGCTTTCCATCGAGACTCCCTGGTAATATGCTATAGCTTACGTAGGGGTCTATATGTGTACCAAGAACGAAGCACTAATGTTTAAAAATAAAAGTATAACTAATGATAATAACATTTCAGCTTGGATTCACTCTAATGGTCGTTACCGTCCATCATTGGCAAATTGGATTTGGTTGTTTCCGTTGTAACAAGCACTTCAGCACGAAGGACGGAAATTTGAACTTCGGAAAAATAAGTGAAATACTGATTATTTTATGTTGAAGATGATGGTACACAATAATACCCACACTAAAATAAAAACTGTAGGGAATTTTGAAATTGCCCTTATGCATTCACTTTGTAAGGAATCAATACAGCTAGTGCACCCTTTTCATGCATTTCCAGTAAAAAATGCAACCTGAGGACACTACCAATGGTCGTAGGCCCCATAAATATGGAAAATACCTACCGAACCCAGGCATCCGATCATTTTATTCACTTACTTGCAAAGATAATGAGCTCAAATGACTGAATGCCCACTTTATAATGGGTTACCATGCCCAACGGACATTTTTTATAAATATCAATAAAGAAAACAATTTTATCTGGGGCAACTAATATTTTTTCTTTATGTAAAAAATGGGTTTACTCCTATTAAATGAGGATGATTACAATGGTTAATCTTATGTGACCAGCTAAACTCCCCCTTTGGAGCATTGGAATAATTCAACGGCCTTGGAAATTCTCGCCATATAATAATTTTACACTTGTGCTTCCATAATTCTCAAATATGAACCTGTATGTTATATTCAAGCTAGAAACATACTCATATAACAATTTTGTACTGATATTGCCATCCACAGTTCTACATTTCTTCTCAATCAGATTTTCCAAAAAGTAAAAAAATAATATAAATAAATAAATAAATAAATAAATAAACAACGATAATTAATAATTTCTGGTTTTGATTTGTTGTCTTTATGATATAATGTACATATGTTTCAGATAGGAATCTCTACTTTCAAAAAAATTTACAAAATATAGTCTCTATTGATAATCCTATCTCAGAGTACACTAATTTTGCTTCATATATATATATATATATATATATATATATATATATATATATATATATATATATATATATATATATATTTTTTTTTTTTTTTTTTTTTTTTTTTTTTTTTTTTTTTTTTTTTTTTTTTTTTTTGGCAAAGAAATAACAAAAAGAACTAACTTTGGAATGTGTCCAAATCTCATGGTCATGTTTTCAGTACTTTGTTTACATAAGTTGGCAGACTGTTCTAGATTTGTAAATTTTGAGAGCCTCTATATTTTATTCTTTCTTCTGTGAGTGGTTCAGAGTGTGCGTGCCATACCATATATATACATGACCAAAAAATTTAAAATATATTCACCACAGCAGACAGTCTGAGAAAAAAAGAAAAAGAAAAGAAAAGAAAGAAAAGTGAATGGTAATTTAAAAATTGGAGCATTATCAAAGCCTGGACTATCTGCCAGGTGGCATTTATATACATTCCTTGGAATGCCTGGACTATCTGCCAGGTGGCATGTACGTACATGCCATGGAATGCCTGGACTATCTGCCAGGTGGCATGTACGTACATGCCATGGTGCGCATGTCCCGTATTCCGGGGCATGTATGGCCATGCCTTTTTTTTTTTTTTTTTTTTTTTTTTTTACACACACACACACATATATATGTGTGTGTGTGTGTGTGTGTGTGTGTGTGTGTGTGTGTGTGTGTGTGTGTGTGTGTGTGTGTGTGTGTGTGCGTGCATGTGTGTATGTGCATGTGCATGTGCGTGCGTGCATGTGTGTGAGCATATGTGTGTGTCTACATGTACGTAGGTGTATTTGTGAGTATTGCGGGAGTGGGTGGAGGTTGAGAGTGTGACATAGATGTGCAAAATGGTCAAGTCAAGCGAAGGATCGGGGAAGAAACGAACGAAGAAGAGGAAGAAGAAGAGGAAGAAGAAGAAGAAGAAGAAGAAGAAGAAGAAGAAGAAGAAGAAGAAGAAGAAGAAAAGAAGAAAAAAAAAAAAAAAAAAAAAAAAAAAAAAAAAAAAAAAAAAAAAAAAAAAAAAAAAATCACGTATTTATAAAAACACTGAACATAAAATTATATCTATATGGAAGTGATCATATAAACCTGTTGAAACTAAATTTTACTTTATACAATAACTTGAAAAAAATGCAAAAGAAAATACAACAATACCTACGGTTTCAACTCAATGATACCACACACTGCTTATTTTATTCAGACTATAGAGCGAATAATGATCAACTAGCCACTGGGTGGCCAAGCCAGCCCAAGTCAAGTGCTGGTCCCAAGCCCGGATAAATAGAGAGAATGATTACCTAAAAGGTACCACCGGCACTCTTCGTGGAAAGGAATTGGGGACCCTACACGTACTCACTCCAAGAGCATCACAACATGAAAACTACAATTAAGTATCATGCTGTGACCACGGCGGCTCAGACATGAACCTACCGTTAAAAGAAGAAGAATGGAGTCTATATAACAACAAAAATATCCTACAGTCTTGATTTATCAGAAAATATGGCAAATAGAAAATAAATAATACTGAAAATACAACATAGGTTCTTAGTATTACGAAGAAAAGGCTAGGGATGCTGGTATTGGGCATGAGTGGTCGCGCATGCTAGGGTGACGATACGAGCCCACGGCAGTGGGGCCTGGGACACTATGAATACCACCCGTTGGCAAAGGGGAAGAAGAAGAAGAAGAAGAAGAAGAAGAAGAAGAAGAAGAAAGAAAAGAAAGAAAGAAAAAAAAGGGGGGGGGGAGGGGCCTTAAAATTGTACACGAAACAAATCACAATTTTATACTCTATAACATGCAAAATCAACTAGTAATCTAAAACTTTTTTTTTTTTTTTTTTTTTTTTCCTTTTAATGATCAAATGAGTGGAGCAAGGTGGGCTTTTTTCGGGATGGTCCCCTTAGATAACATTAACAATTGATAATAATCACAATATTATTGATGATGATGATAATGATAAGTATCAAAATAATAATAATAAAAAATAATGGCACTATCATTACTCTTAATATCAACTTTATCATTGTTACTGTTATTAGTGCTATCATTATCATTATTGTCATTGATGACGATGATCATGATAATTATCATTATCACTTTTCTCTTTTAATGATCAAAGGTGTTCTCAGACCATTTTGTCTAAAAATATGTTTTCTTTGTTTGTTTGTTAAATTAAACTTTTATCTGTAACATTAACATTGATATGTTCATGTACATGCACACACTCTCTTTACTACTACTGTTTTTTTTTCACTACTACTACTACTACTACTACTAGTAATAGTTATTTTTGTTAAAGGTGTGTCATTATTTTCCTATCTTTTTTTATGGTGGAAATGCCTACTCTGGATCAGATGTTGGTGTGCTCAGGTCTAGTTATATTGTCATTACTTAATCTTCTAATATTTTTCTGTAATAAATAAAATAACATAAGAGATAGTATAAAACTTTAAGAATAATGACTCTTTTGAAATAGAGTAACCAATAGAAATCAAATAATCTGAAAATGATAAACTTAGGAGTCAAACAGGCATGTAGTACACTTGTGCCTGATGTAAACAGTATAAATACTGCCTATTTACCCTGAAATATGTAGCATATCAAATATTATTTATCACTCTATAAACCTTCACAATCAAATAATGTAAACATATATATATATATATATATATATATATATATATATATATATATATATATAATCAATATTATTATGATTTTTTCAAGATCTAGCACAATCATCTGCATATGCATAACAAACCTAATTAGTATACTTCCTTGAGAAATAAAAATTAATCAACCTCTCCCCACTACTGTCATTTTTTATATAAACAAAGGGAAGTGAAAAATTAAAGGAAAAAGTTAAAGAAAAAGAAAAAGAGAAGAAACACCGACATTCACTTTATGTAAGAAAGAAGATGAACCATAAACACTAGAAGGGAGCTGTAGCACCCTTGCAAATTATACTTGATTTGCAAAAGGTTAATTTATTATAATATTTAAAAATGACAATACAAGTTCAAAACCTTATTCTAAAATGCTTTGCTGTAGACTGTGTTCATAATCAAGAAAACAAGAAATTATTCATGTTACTATTCTGTTATAACTATTTTACAATAATTTTGAATACATTTTTTTTATTATATTAGTCTTTTTTTGCCTGGCATGTAACAGTGACTTGCAATCAAAAATACATTCCTTGGAATTAAATGGTTTGATAGTATAACATGAAAAATTAATGAATGTGGTTACATTAGTAAAAAAAAAAAAAAATCTTTGGGTCATTAATAGATACACTAAAACATCATAGGTAGTTTTCAATCTTTTGTTATAATGTGATTCACTATATTGCAAGGATGTATTTTATTACTACTGTAATAATTTCACTTTGAGATTATTAACAAATTCTCCCTTTCTTCCTCTTGGTCAAATATAATGACATCAAGGTAATAGCTCTATACACTATCCATACAATGAAAGAGGTTATGGGAGATTCATATATCTGGGTCATCCTGATAAGGTTTGCTGAGCTAGTCCCTAGAGATAAAACTGTAATTTCTAAAAGTTGCTTCTAAAACCCCTTTAGTTATTTGACATAGCATTGTTTGCAATTAAACATAACTTTACATACTGCGTAAAAGGATCTTTCTCTGAGCAAAGAGGGAAAAAAGTAAAAAAGCTATAAATGACTCTAGAGTACTACCATAACTCAATCCACTCTGTCAAGTTATTAGCTTTGTACAACTTCAATAAAATAACTTACTCACAGGCCACTTTTATGTGAATTTCTTTAACTACAAGACACTTTGTAAAAATAAAAATCACATATCGCCATGATTGACTAAAAATTGAATCCAATGTGAAAAAGATTTGATGAACTAAACTTCAAATTAATAAATAAAATGTCTTAAATTTCTTAGTCTTCAAAACTTTCTCATTTCAGTCGTAAAACAAGATGTAAGTTTTCAGAAATTAATAATGGAATTAAGTGAAACCCGTTTGCAAATTCCAATATATTTTCTAACGAAAACATCCACAGCTTCCCTACAATTGTTTTACATAAATAGAAATCCTGAAGTTGATCACAGCAACTGATATTTCTCTTAGAAAAAGTATACTTAGATCAAGCCTCCAAATTTCAATGTCAATGGCCTGGATTAAAGTACTGACGTGAAAAAAATAGGAATCAAACAGACAAATAGCCTAACAACAAAAAGCTAAATCCGGTCCGATTGTCGAAGGCCAACTCGTTCTCTTTCTAATTTCTTAATTTACTTTTAATTAACGCAATGACCTCACCTGCTGAAAGGCTCTGTGTGGTGCTCAGGTATCTTGGGACATTTTGCCAAAGGGGGGTGACCCTCTGGAACTGCTGAGGTGAGATTTTTGAGGAAAAAGTGCGCAGCCCCGTAAGAAGAATCTTCGCCATCGTGCAGAAGACGCAACAACTGCTTGGCTCGCGGGCGCAGCACCTTTACAAAGTTGGTCTTCTAGCAACAATAAGAGGGAAATATTTTCTGAGAGAATGATTTCCGAATTACTAGAAATTCTGTGTGTTTTTATTTTATACTGATATTAATTTCGTATCCTGCATATGTGTACCTGTTCATAAGACTCAAAAGTTGCTTCGGGGAGAACACCTTTTCAAAGTCGGCGAGGAATATTTGCCACAGAAAAGATCTGCAGGTCCATAAAAAACACTAGAAGGATTGTTTTCTTCTCTACAAAGGAATTATCAATATGACATGTTTAACTAACTACCTGTCCATCTATCAATCTATCTATATGTATGTGTGTTGCGTGTGTATATGTGTATTTCCATGAACAAAGGCCGTATCAATATATTTCGAAGAGGATTATTTTAAAATGGTGATCCTAGCACTAACTATAATAACAATGTTAAAGATGTTAATATTTATGATTAGGATTGTTTTCATCCTTCCCATCAATACGATTAGTTATTTTAGGAAAACTTACATTTTTATCCCTGAAATCAGTATTTACGTAACATATCGGCCTTTGAATCAGTCCAACAAAAAATATCCTTAAATTAGTAAAACAAGCTCTCGATTATTTCTTCACGACAGAATAGTGCGCAAGTATGAGTTTTAACCGTACTTGAACACGCACAATACACATTACTTCGCCATAGTAACAGAAATCAATGCTGTTCCTATGGAAGAGTTAGGTACTTCATCATCGACTTGGTTGACCTTCGCCGAAATCGACAACAGTTACGAAAGAAAAAAAAAAATCCACTTTTGCTCTGACCTTCATCTACACGCACAACTAGATCTTTTTATCATATATTTTAGCTAGTGCAAAAGGGATATTAGTTTTTGCAATATTTTCGTTGGTATATAAGTTTAACGATAGTCATTCCCGCCTGACACTTGCTCATGCGAGATGCAAATTATTTTGCCGTAAACTGTCCTTGTCAAATATAGGCCTAAAAGGAGAACATGATGCTCCCTCACCTATATTATTTTTGTTTATTTGAAGAACTGTTTCTAATTGTCTATCTGTATAAAAATCGATGTATATATTCCTATTTGCATAGTGCGAAACAGTTCACATAAATATGCAATTATACATATCATATTTATGCAAGTAGGCGTTTTGTCTATAGGCCTCAAACTGTCATTGTTACTTTGTAGGAAAATAATTTCGGAGCAAGCTTCTCAACCACTGTACTAGCCCGGAGGCTAGTACAGTGGTAACGTGTCGGCCTCTCATCCGAGGGGTCGGCGGTTCGCGCCCCGCCCGGGCGCGAGAAGTTGCAACCGTCGCCTGGAGGTTACTGCTGTGGCTGGGCACCACGGCGGGCAAGGACTCGGTTCAGCCGAGTCAGCAGCAGCTCACACACGTGAGCAAAAATCAGACAGTATGTCACACCAAGAATATCCATTGTAACAAATGGAATAAAAACCAAACTTTATCTGCGTGTAGGTGTGGATATGTATGGATACACAGTTTATCTATATATCTATATCTATATCTATCTATCTGTGTGTGTGTGTGTGTGTGTGTGTGTGTGTGTGTGTGTGTGTGTGTGTGTGTGTGTGTGTGTGTGTGTGTGTGTGTGTGTGTGTGTATGTGTGTATGTGTGTGTGTGTATAAATAACTGTCAAGACCCATGCAAACAAGCGCTGCAATCGCTCGCTCGCGCGTGTTTGTGAGCGTGTGTGTGTGTGCAGGGACGCCGAGAGATATTGCCGGGTCCCCACCCTTGCAGTAGGTAAAGGCAACATAACCTATATTTCGGTATTGCTTCAACAACTTAGGAATACTATATTCATGAACTGTTGACCAGAATTAGTATCATCCAGCTTTGATGATATGTGAAATGATACATATATGTTTAACTATTTGAACCGGACACAAGAAAAGCAATAACCAAGTACTATATTATTGATAATTCAAGGTACATTGTATTGCACTATTGACCACAATTTATTTCAACCAATTATTGTAATACGACATACTGTACATATGTGTAGGCGCGCAGCCATGCTTAATGTACGTAGTGTCTTTCCCGCAGGTATTTAGGGCATGAAGTGATCGATTACCTTACAGTATCACTTTCCCCTATAGTAAGTTTACTCAATGATGATGATGATGATAATAATGATAAAAATAATAATGATAATAATAATAAAAGTGATAATGATACTAACAACAAAGACAACTATAATAATAATAATAATAATAATAATAATAATAATAATAATGAAGATAATAATATATGAATAATAAAGATAAAAACAAAAACAAAAACAACTATAATAATAATCGTGGCTATGACATCTGCTATGATTGTGATAGTTTAGTGTGGGAAACTTAGTTGTGTTGTGATACTTTGCCATCTTATCAAAGTTCTCAGAAGCTATATGTATACTGACCACACACACACACACACACACACACACACACACACACACATATATATATGTATATATATATATATATATATATATATATATATATATATATATATATATATATATATATATTATTTTGACAATACCAAACACTTAATATCAACCATGCCTATTAGACGGAAAGTTATATGTTTGGTTTTGGAAACTCATAGGGCTGTAGATCTCTGCCTGGGTGAATGAAAGCGGCTGCACGCACACACACACACTCACACCCACCCACCCACACACACACACACACACACACACACACACACACACACACACACACACACACACACACACACACACACACACACACACACACACACACACATATATATATACATATATTTATATATATATATATATATATATATATATATATATATATATATATATATATATATATATATATATATATGCATGTATGTAGAAGGTATATATCTATTTATCTGCGTGTAAACTTTATTTCTTACG
>NC_051401.1:27522467-27529967 GCF_015228065.2 Penaeus monodon | reverse complement strand
GTCTGACTCTTGGGGCATCCTCAAGGTCATCAAACCCCCTGCTCAGACGGCTCAAGCCCAGTCTGAACAACCCCTGCCCCAGACTCCAATGCCCCAGCCTGTACAGGCCCAGGCAGCGGAGCCCCTACTAACGCAGGCACCCCAGTCAGCAACCTCCCAGACACTGGAGCCTCAGAGTGCTGAAGCCCAGACACTGAAACCAGAGTCAGTTCCCAAACTGCCGCACCGGCACCTGCCCCCCCAAACTCGTCTGGTCAGTCAGTAAGACCTAAAGCTTTAAAAATACCTACGGTGGCAGAACTCGCTGATGCCCCCCTCAACACCCCTGGCCCCCCTCCTCCTACTCCAAACCTAAATGAACCGGAAGGTCTCTTCACTGACGACGAAGGGGTGGAGCGTCTTACTGACGGAACCGCTACGGACCCCAAGCACTATGGCATCCGACTATTCTCGGAAAACCCCTCAAAATACCAGTACTCTGACCGCTTCGAAATTGGCCTCGAAATAAGAAATAGAAGAATAAAGTGGTTACTTACGAAAAGAGAGCATACCATCCTGGTCACGGTAAAGAGGATACACAAACACCTTAAAGAGGGCAACATACGTGTGACTAACGAAATGATTGAGCCCTGTGATAATATAAGCAAAGTAACGAACGGATATTTCATTGAATAACAACACAAATACATATGACACACCTTACATTACACCCACGCCTCACTATCATACAACACAATGTACTACACTTTACTCCTTTTTCTTGTATTGTATTGTAACGCGGTAACACGGGGCAGGTGTGGACAGACGAACGGAAGCAGAGGGAAGCCTCCGGGCTAGTACAGTGGTAACGTGTCGGCCTCTCATCCGAGGGGTCGGCGGTTCGTGCCCCGCCCAGGCAAGTTGCAATTGTCGCCCGGAGGTTACTGCTGTGGCTGGGCACCACGGCGGGTAAGGAGTAGGTTCAGCCGAGTCAGCACCAACTGACACACGTGAGCGAGTCGGCATTAGTCGACACAGGCCGGGCTCCCTTCATGGCATAGCCCGGCGAGGCTAAGCTTCGCATATCGGACTTATCCTTATAGCAGAGGGAGGTCACATCAAGTCGGAGGATCGGGTGGACTATGAGCCGGGTGGCCGGCATACGGAGGAGGGACGCAAGGAGACTATCAGCAGGAGAAAAGCCGCTGTTCAAGTTTAAATTAGGCAGCAGCTTTATTAGGGAGGATTCCACCAGTCTGCGGGCGTGGACATCAGCGTAAGGAAAGACAATCCGCGCCGCTGACCAGTCCATCTGATGGCCAATGTGCCACTGATGGCAAAAGAGGGTGTTGTTGTTGTGTCCCCTGGATACAGCGTACTTATGTTGAGACAGACGCTTGGTAAGACTGGCGCCTGTTTCGCCAAAGTTTCTTATCACAGGAGGCACAAGGGACAGCATAGGTGCTCACCCATGAGGGAGGGCTGGCATGGACTAGGTTGCAACGGAAAGATCAACCTGCAGTTGAGAGGATAAAGAGGGCGACGGAGAGAGTAGATCTCCTCAGAGTAGGGCAGGCTGAGGACGAGCAGGTGAGGAGTTTCTTTAGGAGGGGAGTCGTGGTAGAAGGTACGCCGTGCCCTGGATAACGCGACGTCGAGAACATGACCAGGGTAGCCCAGTTTGGAGAACGAGCGATGCAGGAAGTCGATCTCTCCATCCAGGTACTGGGTATCACAGATGCAGAGGGCACGGAGGAACAGAGAGGTGGCAACACCTCTCTTAACATGGAGAGGGTGGTATGAGAAGAAGTGCCTACTCTTTCTGTATATGGAGAAGGAGAAGTGGTCAGCAGAGCGATGGACCAGGGTGTCCAAGAAAGGGAGCTTGTTGTCAACCTCCCATTCCACCTTGAAACGGATGGAAGGAGAGAGTTCAATTGCATCAGGAAATCCGGGAACAGGGCAGGGTCATGAGGCCAGAGAGCAAAGATGCCGTCGACATACCTCAGCCAGACCGACGGTCGAAGGGAGATGGAAGGGAGAAGCTCAGACTCGAAGAATTCCATGAACAGGTTTGCCAGGACTGGAGAGAGGGGAGAGCCCATGGCAACACCGAACGTCTGAGAGTAGAAGCGATCTTCAAGGGAAAAGGAATTAGATTCCACACACAGACGAATCAGCTGGAGGAAGACGTCAGTGGGCAGAGGGAGACGAGGATCTTCTATTATACCCCTTCCTCTCCCTTTCCTCTTTAGACCTGAGGATGGAATCCAGGTGGATTTCGAAACTGTAGTTTCATTTTCAATAAATCTAGTTTTTGTATTTTGGGGTTTTCTTCCATTGTATCAGCACGGAAGAGTGTTATTCCATTCATACATACATATTTAGCTTTCTATGTGTGAGTATTAATCTATATTTATAGAAGCAGTATATATATTTTTTCTCTCCCTCTTTCTCTCTTTGTATACAGTATATATATGTATATATATATGTATATTTACATGTACATATATTCATTTTCTCTTACATACCCGCGCGCGCACACACACGCACACACACACACACACACACACACACACACACACACACACACACACACACACACACACACACACACACACACACACACACCACACGCACACAAATTGCATTTATATATATTCATGTATGTATATGTATATAATATATATGGATACATACATCGTGTATACACACACACACACACACACACACACACACACACACACACACACACACACACACACACACACACACACACACATATATGTATATATATATATATATATATATATATATATATATATATATATATATATATATATATATATATATATATGTATATACATATGTATATGTATATATGTATATATATAATACATGTATACGATATATCTTTATCTATCTCTATATATTCACACACACACACACACACACACACACACATATGTTTGCACATGAATAAGTAATGAAATAGTGAAGTTATCAGAACATTTTGCCTTTTCCCGAGCAATTGAATTAATGGAACATTTTGCCTCGTCGGCATCATGCTTTATACTCTCTTTATCCTTTTCGAACCTGTTTTATAAGAAAATGAGATACAGTTGGTTTATTCAGATGGTAATCTTTGTCAATTTTAATGACACTAAGCAAATTTTGTTCTTGACATCCATGATTACTATTACACGTTTATCATGCGTGTTCTTACCCACCTAGCTTTCATCTATTGAGGCAGTCAATTTAAACAAACATCTCGGCAACGGCGTCGTTGTGCTTCTTGCGGAGAGTAGCAAGAGCAGCTTTATGCTAAGGGTTGGATTTCTCAATGTGGGGGCAAACCTTAGTTTTCCTTCACGCCTCTTATAGATTTCGATCTGTGCCACGGTTATGCCACCAGACTCATTCAGTCGCATTCTGACAGTTCTGACAGTTCACGAAACCGAAGGTTCTAGGCTTTTTGGGATTGACCCTCATGCTCAACTTCCTCCTAAAGCTCAAGACGAGCTTGCAGTTCCTTGACTTGTCTCTGATCCTTGTACACAAGAGCCTGTTCATCCTCAAGCCTTTCAGTGGCGGCTGCAGTCTCCTTACCCTTTTATTCTACGGCCATTTCAAGTTTTTTGTGGTTACATTCTAGATCAGTTACAGTTTCATGTGTCAGTTAAGGTCATCCTCAACCCTCCTCTTTGATTTCTTGACGTTAGTGCAGAACCTCTTGCGTTTGAGTGTATCTTCGAGTTTGTGTAGGTTAGCTGCCAATTTACCCTTCGCCTTGTGAAAGTGGGTGCACTTAACCTCGATAGCCTGGAGATCCTCAGTTGTCGTTTGATTCTATTCCTGGAGGTGCTTCTTTTCCTTGTTGATGAGTTCTTCCTGATGAGACATCTCATTGTTTAAGTTTGCAAGCTGTTGATCTTTGGTTGCTTGTCTTGAACAGAAAGTTTGAGTTCATCAAGCTCCTTCTTCAAGTTAGCTGCCTCTTGTTTGCATTATTTCAGGCTAGGTAATAGGTATTGTAATGTTAAGTATATTGAATCGTCTACACGTTGGTTGAAACCTAGAATACTTGAACATATGGGTAAATCTTCAAGAAATAGCCTACCTCTGAGCAAACCATCTTTTTCTGCTGTCCACCAGCATTCACACACATATCACCCTCTCACTCACTATGATTTCAAAGTTCTGTCCACAACCTCTGACAGACTCGACCTCCTCATCTTTGTACATCCTCAAGATGAAACCCAAACTAAACAATGCGGCTATCCAGGTGTTTACGATATTTCCTACTTGTTAGGTATGTCTCTCACCTTTATGTACATGTTTTGTATTTTTTCCATAATGTTTCTGCCCCTTCTATTATGTTTCCATATTGCTACCTATTTTGTGAACTATTTTTGTCGTTTCTTGTTTTATCTAACTGTATGTTCAATATTTCTTATAATGATGATGGAGATTCATCCTTCGAAACGTTTATAATAATGTTGACCACAGCCCTGGTTTTCCTTTTCTCTCTGTAAATATACATACATGCCCACATATTGATATAAAGTTAATATAACCTCATAGCAACACACATGTATACATTCACACACACGTTTATATATACACGAACAGATGTGAATGATTTGGTTATATTTATATATAATTTCATATAAACCCACATATTCATATATGTAACAAAATTCAAAAACATGAACTCCTGTCCATCTGTCTCTCTTTCCTGAAGCTCTTACCTTATGAGTTGAATGAGACTTTTGACCCAGAGTATCGTGCCCCTTTCTTGCGTAATGGGACCCTCGCCTCAGGAAACAGCCAAGGATATGGCATGTCCTTCGCACAGAGCAGAGGGAGTTTAAACCAATAACCTTAGAAAACATTGAAGCTAGTGAATACAACGACTGCAAACTGAGAATCGGGAAATCAGATCAGCAATGGAGACTGCGATGACTGCGTAAACAGAGAAACTGCAGTTTAGCAGTACTATTAAAAGCTATTATGTTTCATTGTAATTATGTATATATATATATATATATATATATATATATATATATATATATATATGTATATATATATATATGCATATATATATATATATATATATATATATATATATATATATATATATATATATATTATATATTATATATATATATATATATATATATATATATATATATATATATATATATATATATATATATACAGACATATATATATAACACTGAACAGTCAGGATAAGAACGACAAAACCCACAGTATTCAAAATGTATCATTGGAAAACCGAGAAATGCAGCATGGAAGTACAAAATGAATGACAGTCATTGTTCAAATCATAAGCCCCCCCCAAAAAAAAAAAAAAAAAAAAAACGAATTTCTACATCCTTTGTGAAACTCTTCCATAAATAAAATCAGGACGCCCAGACATTTACTCGTTATCAGCAATCAAATTACTTTGGAAACCAAGCTAATTTGCTAACTGCAATGTTCCCGACCAGCGGTCTTTAGTCATCAAAATGATTTGGTAAGACGTGATGTCTCATCAGAAGCAGCAATGTGTAAAAGGAGCATCCATTACAGCATTCCAATTCCAATCCACTTACTAGTCTTTCCCATGCGCACCCCCCCTTATCTCTATGCCCTATACTTACACCCCACAAAATCATGAACACACCTTCATTGCCCATACTTATGACGAACAGCTTTACGCAAACGGTTTTCCAACAACGGTGGTATATCTGTAACAGGTATAAAAAACAAAACACTGAGAAGCTACTTAAAAGAAAAAACTTCCACGTAACCACCATTGGGAAGATACAACACAACACCACCTGCCACTCTCCCACCAACAGCCTCTTCCCTACAGTTCGCAGATGAACCGAAACACAGTATGACATACTGAGAAATCACGGAATAAAGAACCATTGGTGTAAAATTAACTTAACCAACAAGACCTCAGTTAGTATTCGTGAAAACGTATGACGGCAACTGTGGGCGTTTCACAAAGGTCTATACTAAACCCAATTGTACGAAATTATTCACACTATTCATTAACGACCTGTCGATTGCAAACAATAGTCTTCATTTTCAACACACCAGTGACTCTTAGTCCCATCAGTCCTTGTGTAAACATCCTAAATGAACTGATAAAGCAGAGGAAAATTCCGATACCAATTACCTCAAATTAAATCTTCATAGAACAGTGTGGTGCTGCTGACAGTTGCTGGAGTAATGTTAAAATCTGTACAGACACGATCATAGAATTTGAAGGTTTTTATGGCAAACGAAACATCTTTCTAAAAACCTAGGAGTACATAGAGACAGCTAGGAAAAATATGCAAGATATAAATTAATATGACCAAGAACCCATCGCATGAAAAAAAAAAATTGAAATAACATACATGTAAACATTTCTCATGCCTCAACATAACGGAGACAGACAAAAGCAAAACCGTGGACTAATCTCCCCTAGATACAAGAAATACTTCTGGCTTGAATACTTTCAAAACAAAAAGATTATCTCGTAAAATGTCATTGATACCAGATTAAATATCCACTTCATCGTGGTTTCTTATTAAGTGAGTAATTTGTTATCTATTTTTATATACACTGCATTCCTAGTTTCTTATCAAGTGAATCATTTGTTATCTATTTTTGTACATTTATACTTGATACTGTTTTGCTTATACCATATCAGTGTATTTTATACTACTATCTAATGTAACTAAGAATAAATGGAATAATGTTTTTTATTTACTGAAATTCTCTCTTTTTCTCATAATCTCTCTCTCTCTCTCTCTCTCTCTCTCTCTCTCTCTCTCTCACACACACACACACACACACACACATTCAGAGTAGCGTAGCAAAGGGAGTGCGATTTTTCAACGGTGGGTCTCTCGGCCCTCCGATTCTACTCTGATTATAAAAATGAAGGGACGTACAAGCATACAAATACCCCATACTCAAGTCTGACTTTGATATATGAAGAGGTTGGCATAATCAAGCAGTGTTGATTTTAGAAGGCATGAGATCAAAGAAATCAGATTATTCCTTCACTGGAGAGTTGAGATATATATATATATATATATATATATATATATATATATATATATATATATATATATATATCTATCTATCTATCTATCTATCTATATATATATATATATATATATATATATATATATATATATATGTGTGTGTGTGTGTGTGTGTGTGTGTGTGTGTGTTATATATATGTATATATATATATATATATATATATATATATATATATATATATATATATATATATATATATAAGAGCAAATACAAAGCGAAACAAAACGCAATAGATATTAATATCTCAATCATGATTATAAAGATACATGATAAGATGTAAAGTTTTGAATCAGTAAAGATCCAAGACTAGAAAACATCCACAGACATCATACTGCACAAGCGCAGAAACTTTGTTTTGACACGTCATGGCCTAGGAGTGGAAGAAATTTACGTGGGCATCATATACAC
>NC_051401.1:27504967-27509967 GCF_015228065.2 Penaeus monodon | reverse complement strand
AACGGCGTCGTTGTGCTTCTTGCGGAGAGTGGCTAGAGCAGCCTCATGCTGAAGGTTGGACTCCTCAATTTCGCGGCGGACCTTGCCCAGTTCACCTTCACGCTTCTTATTGATTTCGATCTGAGCCGCGGTAGCGCCGCCAGCCTCATCCAGTCGCTCTCCAAGTTCTGACAGCTCGCGAGACAAAACATTTTTGGCTTTCTCGGCCTTGCCACGGGCCTGACGCTCATGCTCAACGTCCTCCTCGAGCTCCTCAAGACGAGCTTGCAGTTCCTTAACCTGCCTCTGGTCCCTGTACACAAGAGCCTGTTCATCCTCAATCTTGGCAGTTATAGCAGCAAGTTCCTTGTCCTTTCGTTCTACGGCCATTTCAAGTTCTTTGTGGTTACGTTCCAGATCAGCGACAGCTTCCTGTGTCAGTTTGAGATCACCTTCAACCTTCCTCTTTGATTTCTCAACTTCGGCGCGGAGCTTCTTCTCGCGTTCGAGTGTATCTTCGAGTTCGTCCAGGTTAGCTTCTAACTTGCTCTTCACCTTGTGAAGGTGGTTGCACTTATCCTCGATAGCCTGGAGATCCTCAGCAGTCTTTTGATTGCATTCCTGGAGGTGCTTCTTTTCCTTGTTAACCTTGCTGATGAGTTCTTCCTGATGAGATATCTCATCGTTCAGGTTTGTAAGCTGCTGGTCTTTGGTTTGCTTATCTTGCTCGCCTTTCTGAACAGAAAGTTCGAGTTCTTCAAGCTCCTTCTTCAAGTTCGCAACCTCTTGTTCACATTTCTTCTTTCCATTGGCAATTTGGTTGCGTGCCTCTTCTTCTTTCCTCAGGCGTTCGAGAGTTTCCTGTAATTTGACAAATTGACACCCATTAAATCATAAGCAACAAATATCGCGCATATATACATGTTTATCACCTTGCCGTCTTTTATGATATTTTCTATTTTGTAAAGATACTTACATTGAGCTGAGATTCAAGTTCTGCCTTCTGTGCTTGCAATTTGGCTTGCTTCTCATGGAACTCAGACATTCCACCCTTGGATGACTCTACAGCCGACAGAAGTTCATTCTTCTCCTGGAGAAGAGCTGCATTCTTAGCTTCAAGTTCTTCCCGAGCCTTAACTTCTTTTTCGAAATCTTTCTCAGCCTTTACTGCAAGAGCTTCCAGTTTTTCTAGTTCTTCTTCTGCGCGAGTGGCCTTCAGCCTGGGCTTCAGCTTGATCCAAAGCTCATACCAGAGCCAGGATCGCATGATCTTATACTTCCTGAGGTTGCGCTGCATAACAAGAAGGGCAGTGCGCTGCTTCTGCATTTTTGAGTAAAATTTGCGGCTGATAAAACCACGGATAACTGCTTGAAGCCATGCTACTAGCTTCATCACGCGGTCGTCACGGACTTCTTCAAGGGTGCCCAGGACACCAGCACGGAAGAATACCTTTAACATAACCGAAAATTAGTATCAGGTTTTATAAAGTCCTGATTAGTATGACCTATGTAACCTCTTGACAAGTTTATTTCATCTTCTAATTGGAATCTGAAAAGTAACTTACAGGGTATTTCCGAGGAAACACCATACTCTATTGAGAACATGATATATAACATGAATAATGCTGCCAGTAATGAATATCCGAAATTATAGGATCTTGCTACTAAGCATTCTGGATTGATGAGACTTGGCAAGTGTCATGGCAGTTGTAACACTGTTCCGAGACTTAAAGTAAAAGTATCCATACCTTTGTGTTGCCGGTTCGGTACAATTCAGGATTAAGACCGGCCTTTTCGAAGCAAGCTGTAGCTGCCTTCTTGTCGTCCTTCGCCTCGATCATCTCCTTAGCGGCTAGGATGTTATATCTAAAGGGAAATGGTATTCTTAGCATTTATTTTGTGAAGGATTGTATGCGTGTGAGGGATTTCTATTCATTATACTTTAAATATATACACATACAACTTGCACACACATACACACAAGTGCATATATATATATATATATATATATATATATATATATATATATATATATATATATATATATATATATATATATATATATATATATATATATATATATATGTGTGTGTGTGTGTGTGTGAGTGTGTGTGTGTGTGTGTGTGTGTGTGTGTGTGTGTGTGTGTGTGTGTGTATATATATATATATATATATATATATATATATATATATATATATATATATATATATGTGTGTGTGTGTGTGTGTGTGTGTGTGTGTGTGTGTGTGTGTGTGTGTGTGTGTGTGTGTGTGTGTTGCATATGTATATGTATATGTATATGTATATGTATATGTATATGTATATGTATATGTATATGTATATGTATATGTATATATATGTATATATATGTATATATATATATATATATATATATATATATACACACACACACACACACACACACACACACACACACACACACACATATATACATATGCAAACGAATACATGCATATACATATGCAGATACAGATACGTATACCAAAGTATTCATGCTTTGCTTGTATAACTTATAACATGGAAAGGATCATTCCCATACACAGTTACTTTATATGGGAATGAAGATGTATACTGAAACTAAGAAAAGTTGATAGTACTATCGTACAGAGCTATTCTACATTATAGACACTCCCACAATGTATGCACCTTTTTTTGAAGTCGGGGTAAGGCATCCTGTTGGGGAATCCTTTCTGGCAGATACGGATACCCTCAAGCACACCGTTACAAGTTAGCTGATGCATAACAAGGCCGGCATCTACTTCACCTGTAAGGAAAGACATACATATTATTAGGTGGTATTAACAATGAGTATTATCTATGTTGATATGCTGACACTGGTCTCTCGTTAACGTCGGAGAGACAACTTCTTACGTAGGACTATTCGTACAACCCCCGGAAAAGAAAAAACAGAAAAAATATGAATATCTAAATATGTATGTGTGTGTGTGTGTGTGTGTGTGTGTGTGTGTGTGTGTGTGTGTGTGTGTGTGTGTGTGTGTGTGTGTGTGTGTGTGTGTGTGTGTGTGTGTGTGTGTGTGTGATTCAACGATCTTACCAGGTTTCTTGAACTCATTTGGAACAATACAGCGGATGAAGTGGGGGTGAGTAGCATTGAGCGTTTTCATCAAGTTGCTTAACTGATCCTGTAAAGAGAACGACGATTTTTCGATTATGATGCCTGCTATATGATATATTAATTGGTATCATCTATCTTTTTGGAAGGGAAATACTTCTACGAGTATATGAAAATAAATGTCTTCATTGTTTTACCTTGTATCCAGAAGACACTGTCTTGAAGCCAGTTTGCTGCTTGCCACCTTTGCCTGTAACACATACAAAAAGTTGTTTGAAAAAAACATAAATTCATATCCATCGAGAAAATAGAGATATATTATTTTAGGTAAGATATACCGCATGGAAAGGATGCTTACCACCTTTTCCTCCAGCATCACCAGACTGGCCCGGATGGTCAGCAAAGAGTTCAACCGTCAACGCGTTGGAGGCTTTCTTGAGCTGGTCGACGACGGTGTCGTTGAGAGGATCCTTGTTCTTCTCAAGCCAGCCAGTTAGGTTGTAGGACACAACACCAGCATAGTGAACAATGGCAAAATGGTTGTCAGGCTGGCCGGCCTTTGGAGGCTTGGGCTTGATGAAGCAGCGAGACTTTCCGAGATGGTTGTTGTTGAGCTTCTCCTCGAAGGTCTTGTCAGTGGCCTTCGGGAACATGGACTCTTCCTCAAGGATGGAGAGAATACCCATTTTCTGGTGGAAATAATAAAAGAGAGTCGTGATGGTTAACAGAAATCCGACTTATGGAAAGAAAGTAAGAAAGAAGTTGCTACTGAAAGAACAAAATTTCTCGAAATGTTCGATGCAAGTTTGAAAATCTATGCCGAAGTTCACGAACTGCCAAACAATACCCCTTTTAAAATATTCCCCTTATTCCAAAGTCATATAAAACGAGGTTTAAAGAAGGGAGAAAGGAGGATTATTTTTAAGACATATTTGGTTGCGTGAATATGATATAACAATCACATTACCTTCTCAAAGAGTTCAATACAAGCCTGCAGATCCATGCCGAAGTCAACAAACTGCCAAACAATACCCTCCTTTGCATATTCCTCCTGCTCTAATACGAACATGTGGTGATTGAAAAACTGCTGCAGCTTCTCGTTACAGAAGTTGATACAAATCTGCTCGAAGCCGTTGAACTAGGGGGGAGATATAGCATTTTTAGTGTTATCGAGTTATAGATAGATAAAGGACATGATTATCTAGACATATAATTCAAATTGCTTTCTTTCATTTTGCTGAAAAAAGTAAAAAATATTATGGTATTTACGTCGAAGATCTCGAAGCCGGCAATATCGAGCACACCGATGAACATAGCACGAGTCTGGCCAGTCTCGAGTGTCAGGTTACACTTCTTGACGAGCCATGAGAACAAACGTGAGAACAGACCTTTAGCCATGGCACCGATGTTGTAGTTTACTTGGTCGACATTCATACCCTTGGTGACGAACTCGGCACCGACCTTGATTTTGGGCTTGCAAAAGTTCCTATAGAGTTCCTCGGCGTCAACGCCAAGCAACTTGGCAACGACTTCTCCGGCCTTTAGAGAAGAAAAATATGTTAAATGTTTGGGAAGAAAAGTGTGCCGTTATTTGGCATTTCGATTTTGATAACACTCTGTAATTCTTATTCTTATGTGAAGTCATACCTCAGTGCCATCGGCCTCGGCCTGCTCCTCACGACCCCTCTGCTTGAACTTCATGTTACCGTGATGCATCACACTAGCAGTGATCTTGTAGCAGTCATCCCTTTCTTCGTTGGAGAAGTTCAGGATTTCGAAAGCTTCCTTTATGTGTATAAAATGAAAGCATTTTATGTTTCACTGGGATTTAGAGATCTGTAAATTTAAATTATTAATCTCTTCTTTTAAAAGTAAAAAAACATGCCAAAGATGGAATTAGTAGTTGCACATATATTGTGAGTATAT
>NC_051401.1:27477467-27484967 GCF_015228065.2 Penaeus monodon | reverse complement strand
AAAGGGAAATTGCAAATAACTTCTAAAGCAACAAGGAAGACAAACAAAATCACATAGTTCAAGGCAAGGAGAGAAATTTCTAATAAGATATACATTTTAATTATGATATGCTAATATCAAATCTACAAAGGACAGTCAGTACCGTAACATGAAGTCACGATAAGGCATTCTGTTGGGAAAGCCCTTTTGGCAAATACGAATACCCTCAAGTACACCGTTGCAGGTCAGCTGATGCATGATGAGACCAGCGTCAACTTCACCTGTAAACGAAGTGTCGTACACCGTTAAGAGGTATCAGCTTTCAGTATTATATGGAATAGCATTACAATATTTGGCTTACGGCAGAAATTTTTTTCTACATAGATAATTTTATCCGAGTGTATTACGTTCATGTAAACTTACCAGGTTTCTTGAACTCATTTGGTACAATGCAGCGAATAAAATGAGGGTGTGTAGCATTAAGGGTTTTCATCAAGTTGCTTAGCTGATCCTGTAGATAGAACAATATTCTTACAATAACGGCCATGAAACTTGTTATATGGTCAACATTCATTTTTTTTTCTTCATATAAATGTCTTTTTTCTACATAAGCGAAAACACCATAGACTTCGTCATATTTTTTCACCTTGTATCCAGAAGAAACTGTCTTGAAGCCAGTTTGCTGTTTGCCGCCCTTGCCTGTGAGATAAAATGTTATATATATATATATATATATATATATATATATATATATATATATATATATATATATATATATATATATATATATATATATACATATATACATATATATACATACATACATATATATATATAAATAAATATAATAAATAAATAAATAAATATATAAATAAATAAATAAATAAATATATATATATATATATATATATATATATATATATATATATATATATATATATATATATATATATATATATATATATATATATATATATATATATATATATGCACACATAAATCTGAAAACAAAACTAATTCAAATAGGTGATGCCAAGGAAACACAATTAAGATAACCAGTTATTGTACATTTACATAACGCCAAGCCTGCAATAAGCTGTAAAAGAGAAAAATTAAAGCTACCTTTGCCTCCCCCATCTCCTGACTGGCCTGGATGGTCAGCAAAGATCTCGACTGTGAGGGCGTTGGAGGCCTTCTTGAGCTGGTCGACGACGGTGTCGTTGAGAGGATCCTTGTTCTTCTCGAGCCAGCCAGTCAGGTTGTAGGACACAGTGCCAGCGTAGTGAACGATGGCAAAGTGGTTCTCAGGCTGGCCGGCCTTTGGAGGCTTGGGCTTGATGAAGCAGCGAGACTTTCCGAGATGGTTGTTGTTCAGCTTCTCCTCGAAGGTCTTGTCAGTGGCCTTGGGGAACATGGACTCTTCCTCAAGGATGGAGAGGATACCCATTTTCTAAAATGATAAGGGAAAGGTTACCTCGAGATACTCAAAGCGTGGCCAGTATAGAATATTTTGTTAGAAAGTGAGCTGGTTATAATATAAAAATGACATCTATTGTGATAAAATTACCTTCTCGAAGAGCTCAATGCAAGCCTGCAAATCCATACCGAAATCGACGAACTGCCAAACAATGCCCTCTTTTGCATATTCTTCCTGCTCCAACACAAACATGTGATGGTTGAAGAACTGCTGCAATTTCTCATTACAGAAATTGATACAGATTTGCTCGAAACCGTTGAACTAGGAGAAAAATGTGGAAGAAAAATAAAAAATCAACACAGGTATATTTAGTATGCTATAACTGTGATTAGAATGAACATTCCTTATGCCAAATCACCAAACTTACATCGAAGATCTCAAAGCCGGCAATATCAAGCACACCGATGAACATAGCACGAGTCTGGCCAGTCTCTAGTGTCATGTTACACTTCTTGACGAGCCATGAGAACACACGCGAGAAGAGACCCTTGGCCATGGCACCGACGTTGTAGTTCACTTGGTCAACATTCATACCCTTTGTGACGAACTCAGCACCGACCTTGATCTTGGGCTTGCAGAAGTTCCTGTAGAGCTCCTCGGCATCTACACCGAGCAACTTGGCAACGAGTTCTCCTGCCTGTAGAGAGAAATATACGACAAATATCTGTGCTACTAATAAATTGCTTTTTTTACATTGTAATTATTATTCTCACGCAGTCATACCTCAGTGCCATCGGGCTCGGCCTGCTCCTCACGACCCCTCTGCTTGAACTTCATGTTGCCATGATGCATGACACAAGCAGTGATCTTGTAGCAGTCATCCCTTTCTTCGTTGGAAAAGTTCAGGATATCGAAAGCTTCCTGTGTATATATGAAACGATAGTTTTATACAGTGTGCTGGGATTAGGAGATTTGGAACTTATATCTTTATATTACCTAACTACGTTAGAGCAACATAGCTACGACACATACAATATCATTGCACATATATATTACTCTAAACAAGAAAATTAAGAATTTGAATATAAACCTTAACTTTCATTAGATAAAGCTTAAAAATTTTATTTCATCATATTTACTAATTATATACCTACATGAGTAAACTGCATGTCCTCCTTGTCGTCGATGGATGGGACGGTGACCTTACCCTGAGACTCGTAGTGATAGTCGTAAATGTCGTCAGACAAGCAGCATATTTCTAACAAAGAGTATTAAAATCAGTACTTTGTGAATAAAATCTTATCCCTCTTTAGCAAATAAAACTTTTAATTGTAATTTGCTTACTTTTGACGTAATCGATCTGGTCGCACATCAGCTGATAGAAGATATGGTAGCCTCGCTCGGCGGGCGACTGGGAGATGACACGAGCCTTCTCCAGAAGATAGACCTCGATGTCAGCACCGGAAAGCTTGCCGTTAGGGGCGAAGTGCACACGGATGAACTTTCCCTGTGATGAAGATAGATGATCATATATTGTAGAGAACGTTATACATTTTTTCAAAATTTGTTCACATTTTCATCGCACGCAGAACTTACGAAGCGAGACGAATTGTCGTTACGGGTGGTCTTGGCATTACCGTAAGCCTCAAGGATGGGGTTAGTTTGGATAATCTGGTCTTCGAGATTCTGCGGGAGCCAAGTTGATTAATGATATTTTTTTGAAATACCGAATAGCTGTGTGATTGACAAAGGTGCAAATTTATGAGACAAACCAAACTAAAGATAAAACTAAAAAGTCTTACCTGTTTCTTCTCACCCTCTTTCTTCTCCGTAGCGCCGACATTAGCGAAGTAAGACAACACTTTCTTTGTGTTCTCTGTCTTGCCAGCGCCAGATTCACCACTGTGGGTAGAATATTAACTAATTTTGTGTGTACTTATCCATCTTAGCCGCTGTCAAAATATTTATCCTGCATAAATCAGATCTTAATCCTCAGATCAATCATATGCCGTGTTCATGCTACTTACGTAATAAGCATAGATTGGTTCTGGTGATCTGTAAAAGGAAAAATGAAATTATTCTGCCGTTATGCATGACATAAAGTAATATATATATATATATATATATATATATATATATAGATAGATAGATAGATAGATAGATAGATAACTAGATAGATAACTAGATAGATAGATAGATAATTACAAATACG
Source organism: Penaeus monodon (assembly GCF_015228065.2). Classification (NCBI taxonomy): domain Eukaryota; kingdom Metazoa; phylum Arthropoda; class Malacostraca; order Decapoda; family Penaeidae; genus Penaeus; species Penaeus monodon. The sequence continues at coordinate 27,481,359 of NC_051401.1, read as the reverse complement.
CGCACACAATGGAATACCTTATCGCACACACACATTTAATTACCTTGCATCATATTTGCATAAGCACCATCGCAGATGGCGAAGAGATGAGGAGGAACCTCATTACGCCTCTTGCCCTGGTAGATCTTAACAGTACGATTGGTGTAGATGGGGTAACGCTTGTAGGGGTTGACGGCGATACAGAAGAGACCGGAGTAGGTGTAGATAAGCTTGGCCTGGTAACGGGACTTGAGGACGTAGAAGACGGAGGGATCGTTCAGGAAGGTCAAGTTGGACACATCCTCACACTTCTCGTACTTGGGAGGGTTGACCTGTCCGACCTGCTCCTTCTTGAATTCCTTCGTCTCGCCAGTGGAAAGCTTAACTGTGACATGTTTGTCACCCTTGGCACCCTGAAGCTCACACTCGACGAAACCCTCATTGGGGTCAGGACACCAGAAGGACTTCTTAGGATCGTAGGGTTTCGACTGATCCTTCATCCTCTGCTCCCGAGAGATGAAGAGGTATTCAGAGGGGTCGGGATCGGGACCCGTGCTCTTCTTGACGTGGCCAGGCATGCTGGTGGTGCGGGCTTAGCAATAACGAAGTCAAACGAACGAGGACGCTAGTACGGCTCTGATATTTTCCTGAAAAATAAATTATATACTGTAAGTACTGAAACATTTGATGTATGAGTATATATACATATATATGTGTGTGAGTGTGCCTTTGGGTATGTGTATATATGTTATGCACTGACTTGTATGATACATCGACATAATTTGTTGTTATATGCGTGTTCCTCTGTGTGTTTGTGTGTGTGCGCACACTCGTGTTTGCTATATTATACAGAAACAAGTACACACACATATACCTGTATATATGAACACACACACACACAAATAGATAGTGAGGTAGAGAGTTAATATATACATATATTTATATAAACATACACATGTCTGCATATGCCACGTGTGTGCGCGTGTGTGTGTGTACATATATATATATATATATATATATATATATATATATATATATATATATATATATATGTATATAATTATCTATCTATCTATCTATCTATCTATCTATCTATCTATATATATATGTATATATATCTGCACACCCACCCACCCATCCAAACACCCACACTCGCACACACACACACACACAGACACCCACACTCGCACACACACACACACACAGACACACACACTCGCACACACACACACACACACACACACACACTCACACACACACACACACACACACACACACACACACACACACACACACACACACACACACACACACACACACACACACACACACACACACACACACACACACATATATATATATATATATATACATATATATATATATATATATATATATATATATATATATATATATATATATATATATATATATATGTATGTATGTATATGTGTGTACACACAAACACATATGCGCGCGCGCAACAAAGTATTTCTATACATCATACAAGTCATTGCTCTTCTTTAGTGAGACATTATTATCCCGTAAAGTAATCAGTAAAACGAAGAGCATCGCACTTAACCCGCTGCTGTCACCCTTTTCACTGCAAGCAAGCTGTTTCTGAACAAGCAAGTAGGCGCGTGCTCTACTCCTAGTACTATGATTTTCTATTGCGGAAATCTATGAATAGAAATAAGTCGCACCAATCAGGTTTCGTAATGTTGCTCTCCACTCACTTAGCACCGCCACAAGCACGCCACGATCCCGCAGCCCACTGGTGGGTGGGGACAGTTCTTCCTTCTTATATACTGACTGCTATTGCATATACATAAATAGAAACAATGAGTCCTCCTGAATTCCAGGCATTTATTATATACAAACTCTGAACAGGTAAAGGTGATCTTTGAGGCGCACAGTTAACTACGTCATAATTAAAGACGCCTCGATGATTCGACGGAGAAACCAGGAAACATTAATTCATTCAAATGTAGTGAGAAGAAGCAAGATGCAATAGAAACAACATATGTGTTATAGAAGACTGGGTCTGTTTTGCACAGTGGTTGAGTTTATAAGGAAGTATTATCACATCAGATTAGAAGGAAATATAATCACATCATATAAGGAAGTATTATCATGATGGTTAAGCTATTTATTTTATCTGTCGCTAAAGCACAAAATTCTCAACTAACTTTGAAAACTAATTTGTGTATAATGATATAATTAATATCCTTATGGTTGTGGTGAGAGGACCGTGGTAGTCAATCGAATGTTACAAGTTCTGGAGTTTGGATCTATGGATAATATAGGCTGTTACATGGCAGTAAATATTCACACACAAGCACACACACACACACACACACACACACACACACACACACACACATACACACACACACACACACACGCACACACACACACACGCACACACACACACACACAGACATACACACACACACACACCTACATACATACACACACACACACACACCAATCAACACAGACATGCACACGCACACGCACATGCACATGCACATACACATACACATGCACACACACACACACACACACACACACACACACACACACACACACACACACATTTATATATCTATATCTATCCATCAACTAAAAAACTCTACCAAGAAGTACGAAACATTACACGAAAATTTGAACCTACAATGTACACTATCAAAACTGAAGATGGACTTGTTTTATGTGATGGAAAAGAAGTCAAAGATAGATGGAATCAATATTGTTCCAACCTATACAAAAAGAATAACCAACAACATTAATTAGACTCAATGACAGCGAAGATGAACCACCGCGACTGCTAGACGAAGTTATAAAAGCCATAAAAGAATTAAGAATAACAAGAGCCCGGGAATAGATGAAATAACAGCAGAACTAATCAAGAATGCTGGCGAAAGTGTTGAATACTTCTACAAACTTTGTACGAAAATTTGGAATGAAAGAAGATGGCCAGAAGACTGGGTAAAATCAGTCTTTACTCCCATACCTAAAAAAGGTGACGCACTCCAATGCAACAATAACAGGACAATTGCATTAATAAGTCACAGCAGCAAAATTTTGTTGAAAATTATTGCTGAAAGAATGAAGTTAAAGTTAAAGAAGAAATTGCAGACGAACAAGCAGGTTTTCGCCCTGGAAAAGGTACCAGAAACCAGATTCTAAATCTGAAATTGATCATAGAGAAAAACAGAGAACATCAGAAAGACCTATACCTGTGTTTCATCGATTACTCGAAAGCTTTTGATACTGTTGATCACGATATCTCTGGAATAACATGAACGATATGAAATTTCCAAAACACATCATCCAACTAATAAAAGCCATGTATGACCAACAACAAGCAGCTGTAAGAACCACTTATGGGTTAACAGAATGGTTCGAAGTCAACCAAGGAGTACGACAAGGTTGCTTCTGTCTCCGCACCTTTTTAATATATATTCTGAAGCAATTATGAGAGGTGCTCTAGAGAATTTTGAAGGAACTGTAGATGTTGAAGGATACAAAATATCAAATCTAAGATACGCCGATGATATAGCTTTAATTGCCAGCAGTATCATTGAACTACAACAACTACTAGATAAAGTTAGAGAAGCAAGCGAAAAGGCTGGTTTGTTTCTTAATGCCAAGAAAACTAAGATCATGAAGATTCGAAGATAACCGGCAATGAATGATGATGAACATGTTACAATCAATAGAGTGGTTGTTGAAAATGTGAAAGAGTTCACTTATCTTGGAGCTGTTTTAACTAATACATATGATGATTCACCGGAGATAAAAAGAAGAATTACCATTGCCAAAAACGCCACAATTGCTCTCAATAACATCTGGAAAGACCGAAGCATTACCTTACGGACAAAGCTGAGGTTATTGAATTCATTAGTTT
>NC_051401.1:27467467-27472467 GCF_015228065.2 Penaeus monodon | reverse complement strand
CAAGGAGAGATAAGGATAAGTCCGATATGCGAAGCTTGGCCTCGCCCGGGCTATGCCCATGAGGGGAGCCCAGCCTGTGTCGACTAATGCCGACTCGTTCACGTGTGTCAGCTGATGCTGACTTGGCTGAACCGAGTCCTTGCCCACCGTGGTGCCCAGCCACAGCAGTAACCTCCAGGCGACAATTGCAACTTCTCGCGCCTGGGCGGGGCGCGAACCGCCGACTCCTCGGATGAGAGGCCGACATGTTACCATTGTACTAGCCCGGAGGCTACAAGGAGAGAATTTTAACAAGAGTATATAGTGGAAGAGAGATAGAACGAACAAATGCTGAATCAGGTTTCAGGAGGAAGGTCAAGGTCGAAGAGTCTGGGGAAGGCTTTGCTAACTAACGAGGAGGTAAGGTCATTCAAACCCCATTGACCAGCACTTAAGTTAAAATTAGGTATTTTTCTAATTAACAGAGGATCTAGCATTGTTCTTTCATACGAATTTGCTGATTCATGAATTAATTTATCACTTTTCCTGTTAAGCTGGTGACCTTCATCACGTAAATGAACGAAACACATATTTGATTCTCTGGCATATCTAACATCACGTTTATGTTCATTAATTATATTCTCAAAAGCTCTAGCGGTCTCGCCTACGTAAAACTTGGGGCAATCCTTACAAGGTATAGTGTAAATACCAGAAAACGTCTCAAGAGCACCGCTAGCCGCATTGTGTTTACCCAACGTTTCCGCAACGTATTCGGATATGCAAAAACAATGTCAGTTCCAGCGCCTTTAAACATATGTCGTTATTCATCAAGCGACGGGTTATATGGAATAATTAATAGATTACTGGGACTATCCTGTCGAGTATTAGGGGAATGAGGATAAAATTTTCATCTCGCAGATGAATGTGCCTGATTTAAGAAAAAACGAGGATGTCCTAATTTCGAAAACGAAAGCGGTGTGAGTAGGTTTACGGTAAACCGAAAATTTAAGCGAGCCATTTACATTTGAATAAAAGAACGCCGAGAAAAGGTAATTTGCCTGAATCTTCCCATTCTACTTTAAAATTGATAGTATGTGCGAGGTTGTTGAGTTTTCTGAAAAAAAATCGAAATCTGAACGGTTCACTTGCCACAAAGATCGATAAAGCAATTGACCGGGATAGGAATCTTCTCATGAGATGAAGAAAGTTTTCTTTTAAGAAAATCAAGCACATTATCAAGCGGGACATTAGTAAATAAGGAATCTACATCAAAACTCACTAATTTCTTACCGTGCATCGACAAGTTACACTTCTCCATGAAATCTATCGAATGTTTAATATGACTATCAGAAAAGGACCCCATAAAAGGAGATAAAACACTCGCTAGCCAAGAGTCTAATAGACGGGTAACTGAGCTGCAAGACGAAATAATAGACCTTAGAGGAACGCCCTCTTTGTGAGTTTTAGGAAGGCCATAAAAATGCGGAATAGAGGGATTTACCGTTCTAAAGCGATCAAAGAATTGGGGTCAGGACATTTGGCAGAAATACGTCTGAAGTTTTTATGAAATGATTCCGGAACAGATGGGTACAGACTGGAACGTAGTCTTTGATATGTTGAGTTGTTCAGGAGGGAATGAGTTTTGCTTATATAATCAGATTTATTAAGGATAAATACGTTATTACCTTTGTCGGATTTGGTAATTATAATGTCCAAATGGCGTTTAAGTGATTAAGTAGCCAAAAAATAACATCAGGTAAGCCTTTGAAATCGTCAAATAAATCAAGATTCGGATTTAACATAACAACTTTAACACACACACACACACACACACACACACACTCACACACACACACACACACACATCTACACACACACACACACACACACACGCGCACACACACACACATACACACACACATATATATATATGTATATTATATATATATATATATATATATATATATACTTCTTATATAAGTATATACATGTATATATATATAGATATTGATATAGACATACATATGTATATATAAGTACACACACACACACACACACACACACACACACACACACACACACACACACACACACACACACACACATATATATATATATATATATATATATATATATATATATATATATATATATATATATATATATCATCATCATCATCAAATAATAGAAGGTTCAACATAAACCACCGTGGTTCTTCATAACTTCCTCTCTTTGCCATCCGGTAGACTTCTCTCATCCCTCTGCCCATATGTTGACTGAGTATCTCGTTTTAGATCTCTCCTTGCCTCGTTCTCTAACAACTGTTCTCAACATATCGGTCGCCAGGTTTTGTTTCCTTATTACATACCCAACGAATACCATCTTCCTTCTTGCTATTGATGTTAACAACCATTCTTGTTAGTATACATTCATTTGTTATCTCTTCTTGTCCAGCTAATTCGCAGTAATCGACGGTAACACCACATTTCGAAACTTGCAATCCTCCGTTTATCCGCTTTAGCCAGCATCCAACATTCAAACCGTAGCTAGCTATGATGAAAACAGCAGAGTTCCATATATTTGTTAATGAAATAATCGCGCTATTGACAATACCTAACCTTCGTCTTTGTACCATCACAATCATTTGTAATAACTGAACCTAGAAAAATAAAGTTCTTGATGCTGTGGGTGTTGTTTAACAGAATCTGTTCGCTGTCATTTCCAGTTTCGTTCCCAGAAATCTTACTTGCTAAATTTACTTTATTCATCAGATCTTGGAGTTCATTCTATCTGCCAGCAATTTGAACGATATCGTCTGCATATCTCTGCCACCGACTTTAACACTACCAACAAAGTCTTTAAGAGCCTCTCCCATTATTTGCTCTGAGCAGATGTTGAATAGATGCGCTGAAAGTATAAAGCCTTGTCTAACACCTTATTCTATAATGAGCTATTCCGTTAGGCCATGCGTGTTTCTCACCGCTGCTTTCTGTTCACTGAACAAATTCTTGATCAGTTTGTATTATCATTATTAAAAACAACCACAGATTAATCACTGAAAGTAATAGTAGTCTCTTGTTTATAAAACTAGATACAGACATGTCGACAAGCAAAACACGTCGACGTCACTACTCCTTTGATATCTATCTATCTATCTATCTATCTATCTATCTATATATCTATATATCTATATATATATATATATATATATATATATATATATATATATATATATATATATATATATAGAGAGAGAGAGAGAGAGAGAGAGAGAGAGAGAGACGGGACTCCCCTTGCTAACGTAGATACTATTGTGACAGATATGTATATACTATATATATCATATATCATATATACATATTCATATATATATATATATATATATATATATATATATATATATATATATATATATATATATATATACCTATGATGGGCCGCGGTGGCCGAATGGTTAGAGCGTCGGACTCAAGACTGTCACGACGACAATCGGAGTTCGAGGGTTCGAGTCACCGGCCGGCGCGTTGTTTCCCTTGGGCAAGGAACTTCACCTCGATTGCCTACCTAGCCACTGGGTGGCCAAGCCAGCTCAAGTCAGTGCCGGGTAAATAGAGATGGTGACTCGATAAAAAACACCGGGCGGAAGGCAATGGCAAACCACCGCTCTAAATCGCTAAGAAAAAATCATGGAAGCCCATGATCGTGGCCGAATGGTGGCCGAATGTTTAGAGCGTCGGACTCAAAACTGTCACGACGGCAATCTGAATTCGAGGGTTCGAGTCACCGACCGCCGCGTTTGTTCCCTTGGGCAAGGAACTTCACCTTGATTGCCTACCTACCCACTGGATGGCCAAGCCAGCCCAAGTCAAGTGCTGGTCCCAAGCCCGGATAAATAGAGAGAATGATGACCTAAAAAGGTACCACCGGCATTCTCCGTGGAAAGGAACTGGGGACCCTACCACGTACTCACTCCAAGAGCATCACAACATGAAAACTACAATTAAGTATCATGCTGTGACCACGGCGGCTCAGACATGAACCTATGTATGTGTGTTTATGTGTGTTTATATCTGTCTATGTATGTATGTATCTCTCTGTATCTATCTGTCTATCTATCTATCTATCTATCTATCTATCTATCTATATAAATAACCAATGACTCGCTAGGAAGCGAGTCATTGGTTATTTCCTTTGTCGTATATGACGTTGAATTGTGTGCTTTTAGCTATATCATTCATGAAATTTGTCATATTCTAAGCCTCCGGGCTATTACAGTGGTAACCTGTTGGCTTCTCATCGGAAGAGTCGGCGGTTCGCGCCCCGCCCAGGCGCGAGAAGTTGCAACTGTCGCCCGGAGGTTACTGCTGTGGCTGGGCACCACGGCGGGTAAGGACTAGCTGTAGCCGAGTCAGCACCAGCTGACACACGTGAGCGAGTCGGCATTAGTCGACGCAGGCCGGGCTCCCCGCATGGGAATAGCCTGGGCGAGGCTAAGCTTCGCATATCGGACTTATCCTTATCCTTGTCATATTTTACGGGACCTACCGGCAGCACTAGAGAGCGCAACTCCCGTACAACATTTTTCATTTTATTCAAATTATTGTCTAGCCTTTCTTACAATTTTGTGAATAAGGCATCGCATGAAAGAATTATTATCAATGCTATGGTATTATACAAAAATCAAGTCAACATTTCCCGTCATAAGTCTGAGAAGAAATTAAAGGCATATTTGAGTCATAAGACTTGAGAAAACGTCATGTGACGGAGCTCGCCTCGGAAGGCTTGATAATGATAATGATAATTATATCGAATGATAATCTTGATACTCTATATCTGATACTGAATGGTCATCATGATTCTGTTCATAACTATCATTGTAATGATGATGAAAATGAATGATGATTATCTTCATTGCTATTGAGGATCGGAATAATGGTAATAATGAAAATTATTATGATAATGATAATAACGGTAGTTATGATAATAATGATAATGATATTGAAATATGAATAACATTAGAT
>NC_051401.1:27459397-27464397 GCF_015228065.2 Penaeus monodon | reverse complement strand
TTCATGATAAAACATTAGAGGTCATTAACTAACTTCAATGGTTGCCATTTTCTAAATGAAACCGACTGCGAAGACAAAGAAGCTCATGAAGCGAGATGCTGAGGATGCTAGGCTTCATGGATTCACTTGCTCGTGACAAGGTAAATACTAAATAATAGGCATTATAAATGCCATGGCATATGGGCGTTTTTTTCTTTCTTTCTTTCTTTTTTTTGACAAAACCTGAAATGTAAAACGTTCTATATCTTCAGACAACCGCTGAGAGACCACCAAGCAGCTTCCAGCACCAGTACGGCGAGCTCTGCGCAAGTTAGATGAGGTCAATCGCCTCTGAGTGACTTGACGCCAACAAGAAGAGCTTTGCCTGCGAGAACGCTGACCCTTGTTCGCCAGCTGAGAGGCCCGAAAACCGGTCAGCCACTGTCAAGGGTCGAGTTTCTCTCACCAACCAGCTCACGACACCAGGAAGAATTTGCGATGAAGAGAGCAGAGTAAGTTATTTCACTGTTTTGACGAAAGTTTCAACTGATTCTCCGTACACGATCGTGTGTAAATCATAGATATTCTCAAACAAACACACATGCACAAACCCTGTTTCAGACAAAGAACGCCATATCATAAATGTAACTGCTACAACTATGCTATTTACTTTGTATAATACACATTACTATACACATACATAACACACACACACACACACACACACACTACAGACATATATATATATATCTGTGGTATATAATATATCATATTAATATATATATATATAATATATAATATATATATAATATATCTATATATATTTATTTATTTATTTATTCATTTATACATATATATTATATATATGCCCCTATATATACATATATATAATATATATGTATATTGCATATATATAGATAATATATTATATATATATATTATATATATATATATATATTATATATATATTAATGGTCTTATGTTTTTTTTTTTTTTTTTTTCTTCTTTTTTTTTTTTTTGTGTGTGTTGGTGTGTGTTGTGTGTGTGTGTTTGTAGATATATACATTTATTACATATATATACTATATTTTATATATATATAATAATTTATAAATATATTGCATATATTCACCTTTTATATAATAATATATGATATATATATATATGCATATATAATATTGTATATATATACATATATATTGTTAATTGCAAAACACTCTTTCGTGCTGATACAATGGAAGAAAAAACCCACAATACCAAACTAGATTTATTGAAAATGAGACTACAGTTTTCGAAATCCACCTGGGATATCCATCTTCAGGTCTCATTGTATATACATACATACACCCACACACAACTACACAACCGCACACACACACAAACACATATACACACACACACACACACACCACACACACACACACACGCAACACAACAACACACACACATACACACACACACAACACACACATATATATATAGTATATATATATATAATATATATTATATATATATATAATATATATATATATATTATATATACATATATATATACTAATATATATATTATATATATATATATATATTACATTTACACATATATACACCACGTGTGTATATTTGTAGATGCGCATACTTTATGTTTATTTCATTATGATACATTTGTGATCATGTAACACAATTGTATAAGTTCTATTTTTCGTTTAATCCGTAGGGTCGTGCACTCTCCTGGGTAAGTTTCCGCAACCTGAGCACGATATTCAAGCTCTCCGTATCAGCTGGATGCAGGAGAGCGATGCCAAGGGAGATGTTCTCCGAATGCTGTCTGCTGCTAACGCTGAAGCTCCATGTGCGCTCCAAGTATGAGTCTGATGGTGTTGCCGTGCAGAGGAACTTCGAGGCTTGCTCGAATGACAGCGCGACACACTCGCCTTGAGGAGGCTCGAAATGCAATCGAGTCTCTTAAGTGAGGACCTGCATCTCTAGAAGCCTAAAATGCGTGCTGCTGCTGAGCACTGGACGACCTCCATGCTTCTGCTGAGTGCACAGGCCCTCCGCTAGTGCCTGCGAAAAGAAGCAGAAGAACTTCGCCAAGATTCATTTATCCGAATGGACCTGAAGGTTGATGACTTGGCCGCTGAGTAGATCCTCTCAAGGAATGCGCAACTACTCCACCGAGCATTTCCGCCGAGGCCGCCAATGATGAGACATCGAACAGCTTGACAGTGTGCATTCGCCGAGAAACAAGAACCTGAGCGGACGAGGATCAGGGATCTGATGGACCGTTAGCTTGGTGGGTTGGCCGTGCATCCCATGAAGTTCAGAGAATCCAGACGTCTTTGAGCTCGAGAAGGAAGAACTCCAGGCTGCTCTTGAGAGGTGAGCCGGGCTCTCGAGCAAGAGAGAACAAGGTCCTCCGCAACTCACTTGACTCAGCCAGGTCAGGCAAGAGGATGACAGGCGTGTTCAGGAGAAGGAGGAAGAATTCGACAACACACGGTAATTTAGAGGCGATTTAGTTGGTCCTGAACATATTTTCATTCACACGAATATACATGCATATTTACCTTACTCATACTTATTTTGCTATATACACTACAATATATATATATAGATATATATATAATAGATATATATTATATATATAATATATATATATATATATATATAAATATATATATATTATATATATATTTATATATATATATAATATAGAAAATATCATATATTTTATATATATATAGATATATATATATAATATATATATATATATATATATATATATGTGTGGGTGTGTGTGTGTGTGTGGTGTGGTGTTTGTGTTTGTTGAGAATAGAGAGAGAGGAGGAGGAGAGAGAGAGAAGAGAAGAGAGAATTTGTATAGTATATATATCAAATATATATACAGAATGGCCCTGTATATTTTTTCATTATTATACATATATTATATATAATGGCATATATATTATATATATATTCTATATAATATATATATATATATATACACATATATATATAAAGGAGGGGGGGGGGGGGGGGGAGAGAGAGAGGAGAGAGAGAGAATATATCTGCATATATATATACATCATTATATGCATATAGATAGAATTATATATACTATATATATATATAATATATATATATATTATATATATACTATAGTATATATATATACATAGAATATATACATAATATTTCAGAGAGAGAGAGAAAAGTATATATATAAATAGATAGACAGATAGATTCTTTTAGAATTTTCTTTTCATTAAACATCCTTTTCTACAGCAAGTGTTCCACCAGAGAGCTATCGAACCTTCATGCAAGCTTCTCTTGGGTTGAAGCCAGGGTAAGGCCGCAGGCTCTTCCGCATGACGAAGGAGCTTGAGTCCGATATCAACGAGCTCGAGATTGCCTTGACCACGCAATAAGGCAAACTCTGACCTTCCACAAACACATTAGTGAGGTCCATGATGAAATCAAGGATGCGGAAACCGTGTTAAAGGAGAGCAGCCGTGTTGCCCTCCGAGTTCCGTGAACAGTAATGGGCATTGCTGAACGCCGCTTCAACCGCCTTCACGGAGAGCTTGAAGAATCCCGCACTCTTCTGGAACAGTCTGACCGCGGCCGTCGCCACGCTGAGACTGAGCTCAATGATGCACGTGAACAGATCAACAACTTCACTAACCAGAATACTGCTCTCACTGCCTCAAAGAGGAAGCTTGAAGGTGAAATGTCAACACTCCAGGTAGGTTGATGTCAAAAGACAAATGGAATATTTTACAAATTATCTATTTATGTATACGTACTCAAGCATACTTGCACACATTTGCCCCTGCTGATACAATAGAAGCCAGTCATACGTGTATGTGTGTGTATGTATATGTGTGTGTGTGTGTGTGTATATATTATATATATATATATAATATACTATATATATATATATATATATCCTATTTTATATGTGGTGTTTGTGTGTGTGTGTGTGTGTGTGTGTTGTGTGGTGTGTGTGTGTGTTTTATATATATATATATACTATATATTATATATATATTAATATATATATATATATATATTATATATATAATATAGATATAATGTGTATATAAATATAGATACTCTATGAATCCTATCCCTCTTTACTAATTCTGAGGCTGACCTCGAAGAGATGCTGCAACTTAGGAAAGAACTCTGAGGAGAAGGCGAAGAAGGCTATGCTTGACGCTGCACGTCTGGCCGACGAAACGCTCCGCTCTGAGCAGGAACCACGCTCAGTCCCAAGAGAAGATGCTAGGCCTTGGAAATTACTGCTAAGGATCTCCCAGACTCCGTCTCCGAGAAAGTGAGGTGTGCCATGAAAGCTGTAGAAGGCAGTCAGTAACATGGAAGCTCGCAATTCGTGATTCTCGAGTCTGCGCTTGATTATGAGACTCGCCGTATCACGCCGAGATTTCCCAGAAGAACCTGGAAGTGCGAGAGGAGCATCAAGGAGCTCGCCTTCAGACTGAAGAGACAAGAAAAACCACGACAGGATGCAGACCTCGTCGATAAGCCTCCAGCAGAAGATCAAGACCTACAAGCGCCAGATCGAGGGAGGCTGAGGAGTATCGCCCGCCCTCAACCTGGCCAAGTTCCGCAAGACTCAGCAGGAGCTCGAAGAATCTGAGACAGTAACTGTCGTCCACTATTAAACGCAGTGTTATCTAAAACAATATATGTAAACTTGGGTAACTGCTGCAACAAAATTATATGCTAAAGTAGTTATTTCACTTGAAACCTTTTTCGGGGGGGGGGGGGGGGGGGGGGAAAAAAGAGCATTCCCTATTTGGAAAATACTTTAAGCAATATGTATTTTCTCTGACCGGCATCTGGTGATTTATATATATATATATAGAATATATAGATTTACTATATATATATATATATATATATTATATATATAGTATATATATATATATCTATATATAATATATATATAGATACTAGATAGATAGAATAATATACATACATATGTCTATATATAT
>NC_051401.1:27444397-27446897 GCF_015228065.2 Penaeus monodon | reverse complement strand
ACTGTGAGGGCGTTGGAGGCCTTCTTGAGCTGGTCGACGACGGTGTCGTTGAGAGGATCCTTGTTCTTCTCGAGCCAGCCAGTCAGGTTGTAGGACACAGTGCCAGCGTAGTGAACGATGGCAAAGTGGTTCTCAGGCTGGCCGGCCTTTGGAGGCTTGGGCTTGATGAAGCAGCGAGACTTTCCGAGATGGTTGTTGTTGAGCTTCTCCTCGAAGGTCTTGTCAGTGGCCTTGGGGAACATGGACTCTTCCTCAAGGATGGAGAGGAGACCCATTTTCTGAAAATAAGGTAAAAGTTAAACCAGAAATGGATAGATAAACTCTTGAAGATTTAGCTGTGATGTAGAACTGGTTGCTATATTAAAGAGGGATAAGATCCATATCTAAATTACCTTCTCGAAGAGTTCAATGCAGGCCTGCAGATCCATACCGAAGTCGACGAACTGCCAGACAATACCCTCCTTTGCGTATTCTTCTTGTTCCAGCACGAACATGTGATGGTTGAAGAACTGCTGCAGCTTCTCGTTACAGAAGTTGATACAGATCTGCTCGAAACCGTTGAACTGGGTGGGAAAAATACAAGATTTAATTTGTTAGTATATATAAAACTTGATGTTTTCGCAAGGAATATACTCTTATATCCAAACTGGTAATGATAAACTATATAACTTACGTCGAAGATCTCAAAACCGGCAATATCCAGTACGCCGATGAACATAGCACGAGTCTGGCCAGTCTCAAGTGTCATGTTACACTTCTTGACGAGCCATGAGAATACACGTGAAAAGAGACCCTTGGCCATGGCACCGATGTTGTAGTTTACTTGGTCGACATTCATACCCTTGGTGACGAACTCGGCACCGACCTTGATCTTGGGCTTGCAGAAATTCCTGTAGAGCTCCTCAGCGTCAACACCGAGCAGTTTAGCAACAATTTCTCCGGCCTTAATAGAGAGAGAAAGAGTAAGACAAAATATAACTGTCCAGAGTTTAAATGATAAATGTAATAATTTTCACAATCTCACAAAGATTCATACCTCAGTGCCATCGGCCTCAGCCTGCTCCTCACGACCCCTCTGCTTGAATTTCATGTTGCCATGGTGCATGACAGAAGCTGTGACCTTGTAGCAATTGTCTCTTTCCTCATGAGAGAAGTTCAAGACGTCGAAAGCATCCTGAATGAATATGAAGACGAGATATTAGATTACGATTTAAAGGTTTACATTGTACCGTGACAGACAATATTTGAGAAGACAATCATGTTACTTTGTGCACATTAATTGCGTAATTACATGAGTGAACTGCATGTCCTCCTTGTCGTCGATGGATGGGACGGTAACTTTACCCTGCGCCTCGTAGTAGTAGTCGTAGATGTCGTCAGACAATAAGCACATCTCTGATAAGGATATTGGAATTAGCACATGGTGAATATATATTGTTCACCGTTTTAACAGAAAGAAAACTCGTACAGTAGGTTTTACGATGCATTGTACTTACTCTTGACATAGTCGATCTGGTCGCACATGAGCTGGTAGAAGATATGGTAGCCTCGCTCGGCGGGGGACTGGGAGATGACACGAGCCTTCTCCAGCAGGTAGACCTCGATGTCAGCGCCGGAAAGCTTGCCGTTTGGAGCGAAGTGGACGCGGATAAACTTACCCTGTGTCCAAGGAGGTAAATATATAAGAATTCTAGCCTTCTTTTCTTTCTAATCTCATTTAATAGATATGCATCTGAAGTAAGGCAAAAGAACTTACGAAACGAGAAGAGTTGTCGTTACGGGTGGTCTTGGCATTGCCGTAAGCTTCAAGGATGGGGTTGGTTTGGATAATCTGGTCCTCAAGATTCTGTAGAGAACAAGAACGAGATCGAATAAAGTTTCATCTCGCTTCGAAGATGACTGTTGCAAAAATGCATATATAATTATTTATTGAAATGTTAACTGTGAGAGAAAAAAAAGAAATATATATATGTATATATATATATATATATATATATATATATATATATATATATATATATATATATATATATATATATATAAAGGAGTATTTCCTTTTCACTGATGGTAGTTTTTACATATAAACGTTAAAGGAAATAATATGAATATGAAAATATACCTGTTTGCTCTCGCCCTCTTTCTTCTCGGTGGCACCGACGTTGGCGAAGTAAGACAACACCTTCTTTGTGTTCTCAGTCTTGCCGGCACCAGATTCACCGCTGTAGAGAGAATAAGAACTCATTAAAAATGTATATTGATGTTTGTACATTCACCTTATCTCTATTTGATAAGAAAAAATGCACATATTCCTAAATTGAAATAGTCAACTTTTAGACAACTTACGTGATAAGCATAGACTGGTTCTGACGTTCTGCAAGAAAGAAATTAAAAAGGATATAGATAACAAGTAATTATAAAAGTTATTTTTCGATAATTATGTAGATACAATACAAGTCTGAGTTACCATTTTACCAGCTTAAACTGAAACTTAACACATACC
>NC_051401.1:27406897-27414397 GCF_015228065.2 Penaeus monodon | reverse complement strand
AATATTTTACAAATAACAATAAACAAATAAAAAATCAAAGCATAAATATTATGCTTTAAGTATATAAAATATTGCATAAACATTATGCATAATTAAATTTTATTGAAAATATTAGTCTCCCTAAGGAAACTAATAAGACCCTCTATGTCACAATCCTCCCCCAATAAATTTTTCAGTGTATATGGGGGAGACAAGTACATACGTCTTTGGTCTGAGAATGTTGCACATCTTTCCACTACATGTGCGATCGTTAATGGCTCTTGGCATCCTTCACAAAGTGCTTGACTTTTAGCCATCATCGGCCCATGAGTCAGTCTTGTGTGCCCGATTCTTAGTCTTGTTAATGCAACTTCCACTTTTCGGTTAGGGTGGATGCTAGTCACCCAACTGCCAAGGTCATCTCTAATCTCTCGCAGTTTGTTTCTGGAGGTATGCCTCCAATGTTCCTTCCATTTATTGCGAAGACAACTCCTAATGCTGGGTTTCAGGTCGGTGTGTGGGAGAGGAAAACGAGCATCACAAGGCTGAGCGGCAGCTGCCTTGGCCTTCTGATCAGCTCACTCATTCCCACTAATACCAACATGCACTGGCACCCAACACAGAGTTATATTTTTGCGTGTTGACATCAGTGCAAGCCAATCTTGAACCTCCCTTACTACTGGATGTGATGAGTTTAAGCTCTTGATTGCTTGCAAAGCACTACGAGAGTCACAATATATCACAATAGAATGGTTCGCAAGATCTCTAGTCATCTTAACTGCTGCAAGGATGGCATGTAACTCTGCAGTAAAGATCGAGGCTGCTAGAGAAAGACTGCCAGACTGCAGTCTTCCTTCTGCTCACTGCTGCAAAGCCCACACCATTTTCAGATTTCGAATCATCTGTATATATTGCCTCTGATCCTTGGTACTTAGAAATATGCTGAAGAAATTTCTCTTTGACTTCTGCTTCTGATTTCTCCCCTTTCCCAATTCCGACCAAATCCAGCTCGACTTGATTAGTTCAAGGGGGGAATTCCCCAATTAAGACTCAAATTAAGATCTTCCACAAGATTCCTCATTCTCCTGCCATAGGATCGGCTATCCTCAAGGGGGTTGAAAACCAATCTGGATGTAGGAGATCCCGGAATCCTTTGTAGTCTCGTGTAGTAAATCAGGTTCATGTAGTCCCGGTGTAATGAAAGAGGGGGTTCTCCACTCTCAGCATACAGGGATTCCACAGGTAAAGACCTGAAAGCCCCAGTATAGATTCTGAGAGCTTCATTATGAACTGAGTCCAACATCTGGAGAACAGTGGGAGTTGCAGAAGAATACACCTCACAGCCATAATCAAGCTTACTACGAATAAGCGCTCGGTAAAGCCGTAGAAGCGTTGTGTGGTCTGCACCCCAAGATAAATGTGAAAGAACCCGCAAAATACTAAGCGCTTTTGTAGCCTTCACTTTTAACTGTTTGATGTGAGGCACCCATGTAAGTCTTGAGTCAAAAATTAGACCCAAGCACTTCACCTCTTGGACAAATTGCAGTGGGTTTGCTCCTAAATAGAGGGAAGGGTGGAATATTCCTTGTTTGTGGAAATGTATAGCCATGGTCTTGCTTGGAGAAAATTTAAACCCATGATATGTTGCCCACTGTACAACCTGATTTATTGCAGCCTGCATGTGTCCTTGCACATCCTGTAAGCTTCCTCCTGAGCAGTACAGTGTACAGTCATCCACATACAGATTACATGAGACAGAACTTGGAACAACTTTTACAATATCATTTATAGCAATGGCAAACAGGGTCACACTTAAGACACTCCCTTGTGGGACCCCTTCCAGCTGATCTTCCAGCTTAGAGAAACTGTTTCCCACCTGAACTCTAAACTTCCTGTTAGCAAGGAAGCTTTATATGAAGGTAGGTAATGCTCCTCTTAAACCAATGTCATACAGCTTCATGAGTATGCCATGCTTCCAAGTTGTATCGTAAGCATTTTCAAGGTCAAAGAAGTCTGCCAACATGTGACGTCGCTGTGCGAAGGAATTCTGTATAGCAGTTTCCATCCTCACAAGTGCATCTGTGGTCGATCTCAATTTTCTAAAGCCATATTGATATGGGGTCAACATGTTTTCTTTTTCTAGCAGCCATGTCAACCTGAAGTTTACCATTTTCTCCATCAGCTTGCAGATGCAGCTGGTGAGAGAAATTGGTCTGTAATTTCCTGGTGTGAAAGCATCTTTGCCAGGTTTAGGAACAGGAATGATTATAGTCTCTTTCCATGTGGATGGCACTGTGTCCTCCCTATATATCCTATTGAATAGGTCCAACAGGAACTTCTGGGAGCTCTCCGGTAGGTGAGATATCATTTGATATGGAATATCGTCACTTCCTGGGGAAGTCTTACAGCAGAGCTGCAAAGCAGAGTCCATCTCCTTGCGCAAAAATGGCAAATTGTATGGAAGTTCTGCTGCAGTCCTACTGAAGAACGACACTGGGTGTTGTTCCTGTTCAGCACGAAGAGTGGAGAATCCAGCAGTGTAAGATGCTCCAGAGTAGATCTCTGCCATGGATTTAGCTAGCTCATTAGCAATATCTTTTTTGTCTGTGATGATTATGCCATCTATCTTCAGAGCAGGTTGTGATATGGATGTTCTCTTTCCAGCAATCTTACGCACCTTGTCCCACACCCATGCTAAGGGGGTCCCAGAGTTAATCGAGGAGACATACTGTCTCCACGACGTCCGTCTAGCCTCCTTTAGCAAGCTCCTGGCCTTGGCTCGGGTATTTTTGTAACTGATCAAGGTTACAATGCTGGGGCGTCGTTTCAACTGCCTTATTGCAGTTTTTCTTGCTCTGACAGCTTGTTGGCATTCATCAGACCACCATGGTACTGGAGGTCGACGGTACTGTCCGCTACTTTTGGGAATGGATGCTTCTGCTGCAAGATGAATTCGTGATGTGAAGTGATTAACAGCATCTTGAACACACTGGAAATCATTAACAGATCCTTGCAATACTGCAGTTGATCTAAAAAGATTCCAGTCTGCATGTTCAAGTCGCCATCTCTGCACTCCATTGACTGGAATACCATTCACCTCCTCCAAAATTATTGGAAAATGGTCGCTTCCATGTAAGTCTTCCATGACCTGCCAAGTGAAGTTCAACTGTGAATCAGGTGAGCCTATTGATAGGTCTATATTGGAGAATATCCCAGTTTGAACTTGGAAATGTGTGGGAGTGTCACTGTTCAGTAAAACTGCATCTACTCTTAAGAACAAGGACTCCAAGGCCCTTCCTCGAGGGTTGCACAAAGTGTCTCCCAGAGGTGATGCCGACCATTGAAATCTCCCAAGAGTAGAAATGGATGTGGCAACTGCCCAAGTACATCTTCCAAATCATCTATGTTGAGATTATGTGGAGGAAGGTAGATGGATGCAACAGTGTAAGGTCGTGTCAAGCCTATTCTCACAGCCTTCACCTGCAGTGTTGTCTGCAGGTGGATGGCCTGAAGAGGAATATCTTGACGTACCATTACTGCTACTCCTCCATGAGGTCCATTGTCAAAGGTCCCATAATGGGCTTGAATTTGGAATCCTCTCAGGGAAATCGGATGATTTTCCCTGGTCAAAATCTCTTGTAGACATACACAAACTGGATTATATGAAGCTATCAGATATTGCAGTTCTTCCCATTTTGCATGAATTCCCTGACAGTTCCATTGGATTAGGGTATCCAGTTCTTTATATTATTTCTTCATAAGGTGTTTGGCAGCACCTGTGGTCAAGGTTTGCCTCACACCTTTAGGCTGTCCCTTTCCATGATCCTGGGAGTACCTTTTTAATGGTTGTTTACCTGTGGAGCTAGTTTCCACAGGTTTCCCTTGGACAGGTTCAGGATTTCTTTGCCTGGGCAAAGAGCGGACCTGAGCCTTTACTTCAGGGGCATTCTGCCTAGCAGCAGAGGCCCCTGTGGATGTGGTGGCAGCTGGAGCTTCACCGTTGAGGCCTCTGGAGCCTTAAATGTTGGCTCCAAAGACCTTACTTTGGGAGGAGGAGTCTCCTCAATAGACCCCTCACTCCTACTCCGTTTCTGGTGGAACAACTCACCAGAGGCAGTGTCAGCAATTTCCGACTGAGAGTTAAAGAAAGTGGCAGAGTGTGTGTTGTAAGAAGCATTGGAGGGCAAGGGTTGGTGGGAAGGAGGATGGGCTAGAACCGAAGCAAAGGACTTACCTGGCTGTGCAAATAGCACACGGGCACGTCGCTTTGCCTCTGGAAAACTAACTTTCTCCTTGCTCCTTATTACCAATACTTCCTTTTCAAATTTGTACCTTTTACACTGCTTTGAAGAAGCTTCATGAGCCTCTTTGCAGTGGTAACAGCACATTGGACCTGGACAGTTGTCATCTCCTTGATGACCTGCTGTACCACACCTTACACATACTCTTGGTTGCCCATTTTCTTTAAAACGGCAAGAGTTGGCTCCATGCCCATAACCCTGGCAGTGGAAGCACCGCATAGGGTTGGGCACATATGGCTTTACCTTCAGGTGGTACCATGCTAACTTAACCGATTCTGGAAGGACTAACGTGTTAAAAGTTAGAAGAAGAGCTGGTGGCGACTGTTCCAAACCATCAACTTTCTTCTTAAAACGTTTTACTGCCACTACATTAAAATTCTCTAGTTCCTCTACAGTTTCTCCTCAGAATACCTCATCAGGTCTCGGGAAAAAACAATTCCCTTACACTGATTAAGGGTTTTGTGAGGAGAACATTAAACTTGATCCCCAGGAATGTCGCATATCGCACGCAGACGGTCACTCTCGTCTGGTGACGAAACCTCACCTATCAGGCTACCATCTCGCTGTGGGGTGATGCGAGGATCACGTTGACATACTTCAACAATTTTTCGATGTACTTCGAAAATATCAAGATCCATGATTGATACACCATCAATGGTCTTCACTACTAGGTACTTACTATATGAAATGTTTTCATATTTACCAGGTAAGATTTCCTTAGTGGATTGAGGAGGACTTTTCCCCTTCTTACCTGGTTTGGGAGCCCGGGAACCATTACGATTCCCATTCTTGCCCTTTGGAAGCTGGAAAGGTTCCAAAGTGACAATACGTGATGTTCCAGAGGGAATGGTCGGGGGATTGCGTAGGTCGTCAGGGAGAGAGCTAGATCTTTGTAAATTTGTAGTACTCATACAAATTTGAATTCTTCATTTCCTCACCCCCCCACCCACCATGGAGTCCAACGAGGGGAAGCTATAGTTGGGGTTCAAAATCTCCCAACAGCCACAGGGGTAATGAGGAAATATACGCAGCCACTATTACAGTACTGATGGCAGTCGCGGGACCTATGCGCTACCGACTGAATAGTGCCTGCTTGACCCTAGCCATATTTGACCAGCCGATTGACTTGACTGGGCCTTGATCAAGCCACTCGTCTAACCAGAATAAAGGACCAAAGAGGTGTGTTGCTAGCTGCAGGGCGCAGCGTGCAGCATCGTTATGGGAGATCCTGAGACTCAGGGGAATTGGCTTAATAAGAAGCCTTTACCTTGACTTTGCCGATGATGTTGCTATCCTATCTGAGCCCTGGCATCATTGGTGGCGGATCTTGATGCATTTAGCAGTGAGGCAAAGCTCTTAGGCCTGGAAGTCTCCTGGACCAAGACCAAGATTCAGGAGTTTGAGGGCCTGTTAGGGGAACCCGTTCAGTCGATCCATGCTTCTGGCGAGGACGTTGAAGTTACAGAGAATTTTACATATCTTGGTAGCATAGTTCATATCTTTGGGTTGTCAGACCAAGAAGTCAACAGACGGATTGGTCTGGCAACAGGAGCCATGAACTCGATCAACAAGAGCATTTAGAGATGTCGGTACCTATGCAGACCAAGTTACGTGTCTTCAAGGCCTTGATACTGCCAGTTTTGCTCTATGGAAGTGAAACCTGGATGCTATCCAGTGCCTTGGAGTCTTGTCTTGATGCCTTTTGTAACAAGTCTCTTCACCGAATCATGGAGTGCAATTGACAGGACCAACTGATGGTTACACCGTGAGAATGGCATGGGATCTGTTACTTGCATAATCTGGGATCACCAACTCACGCTATATGGTCACCTAGCTCGTTTCCCTGTGGACGACTCTGCCCATCAGAGACAACCCTGGGTGGAGGAGGGCTGTGGGACGACCCAGGAGGTCATGGCTTGGGCAGCTCGAAGAGACCTGTCGCGAGAAATTGGAGATGGGTCGAGGGCCTGCCTGGAGACTCGCCACAAGGGACCTCGTGGTTCGAAGTGAAGGGGGGATACGGCCATGCACCCCCGTCGGCGATAGCCCCTTGATGATGATGATGATATTATACACACACACACACATTTGTATATGTATACACACACACACACACACACACACACACACACACACACACACACACACACACACACACATCTATCGTAGATACGATGATTCCTAATCAACTACTCCCCAGGGGGGGAAGATCATGGGTCAGCCCCCCCGGTATGAGTACCCAGTCAACTACATGATAACAAGGCGGAAAATTTACAAAAAAAAAAACAAAACGGCCGGTGGCAGCATTCAAATGCAAGGATGATGCAATTGTCATCCTGCAACTGCAAACCAAATAACAAGCATAAACATTATATCGGCTAAAGTTTAGATCTAAATATCGTCTTGAGAAGTCAAACATCGCGCGCAAAACCGCAATTGATTACGAAGGGCATCCAATCAGGGAAGGGTGGCACTGCCAAATAACCTCTCAATAGTGAAATGAGAGAGGCCTAGATCCTGCTGTGGATTAAATCGCTGTTGAACAAACAAACAATACACACACACACACACACACACACACACACACAAATACACACATACATTTGTGTTCATATGCACAGTGACTTTTTGTTAAATGCGAGGAAAGTTCATGTATACGATCTGGGCATGAGGTAATGAAGGATAAAAAAGCCCCATTGTAGTTATGTTTAATAACCCTTAAAAAATATGACAGTTATTCAACTATTTCTGATTATACTTTAGTAAAATGTTATGACTATCAGACTGAAAATTATTGTCTATGGATGTTTTGAGAGATAACCATTAATACTTACCTCACAATAGCAAGACCTGGGGAGGAGAAAGGAAAAGGTAGAGGAGAGAAGAGGAATGGGTGGGAAAGAAAAAGGTAGAGAACGAGTGACAATGGGAGGAAGAGAAAAGGCAGAAGGAAAGAGGAGAGGGAGAGGCAGACAGAGGCATTTTGTCGAGCAAATCAGAACGTAATACACAGAAGTGGTTATGAGTTGTTTTTTGCTTTTAGGTGTGTTTAGGAAGCAATCTCCAGCGCTTATTACTGACATTATGAGAAAAATTGATCTTCTGTAGTCCATTTTGTATGTATGGCTTCTTAACAGAAAATTGGCCAAGAAAACAAAATGAGTCTCATAGTTTTATTAATCCATATCCTAGATATATGATTATGGATAAACAAGCTTGG
>NC_051401.1:27391897-27396897 GCF_015228065.2 Penaeus monodon | reverse complement strand
CTCCAGCAGGTAGACCTCGATGTCAGCGCCAGAGAGCTTGCCGTTAGGAGCGAAGTGGACGCGGATGAACTTACCCTGTTTTGAAAAAAAAAAAGAAAAAAAAAGGCAAAGGTCATATATAATTGAGCTGCGGCTCAAGGGAATTTTTGCAGAGGACCAAGAGGCCAAAAGGTTTGAGCAGGGGTTCATGAGGGGAATATGTATTTACATACATGTATATCTATGTATATATATATATATAT
The DNA here is from genome assembly GCF_015228065.2 of Penaeus monodon. Classification (NCBI taxonomy): domain Eukaryota; kingdom Metazoa; phylum Arthropoda; class Malacostraca; order Decapoda; family Penaeidae; genus Penaeus; species Penaeus monodon. Next base: position 27,396,655 of record NC_051401.1, on the reverse strand, counting down.
ATATATATATATATATATATATATATATATATATATATATATATATATATATATGCATATATATATATATATATATATATATATGTATATATATATATATATATATATATATATATATATATATATATATATATATATATATATATATATCAGGGAATGATATATATAACTCAAAGCCACAATTCAATTAGTTTATCATTTGTATTAGGGAATTGAGCAGCTTCAGCTCGGAAAGGTTACTCGTGTTTAATAATTAGTCTTTAAGGGTGAAACCCTAAAGGGTCAACTGTAGATCCGCCACTGATCTTTAGTATCCGCATGAATGATCTAATATTACATTAATAACTGTTCACGTCTTAAAACGTTAGTTGTACTTACGAAGCGAGACGAGTTGTCATTACGGGTAGTCTTAGCATTACCGTAGGCCTCAAGGATGGGGTTGGTCTGGATGATCTGGTCCTCAAGGTTCTGTGTCACAGGAAAAAAAGATCGATTTTTAGAGATCCTTTCTCGCCGTGTAAACACTGTTGCAAATTCAGTAGGATTAAAAACTGATAGGATCATGGTATTCACAGCTTACCTGCTTGTTCTCGCCCTCTTTCTTTTCGGTGGCGCCGACGTTAGCAAAGTAAGACAACACCTTCTTTGTGTTCTCGGTCTTACCAGCACCAGACTCGCCGCTGTAGAGAGAAGAATCAGTCGCTGGAGAGCAGTCTCAAGACTTTTTCCATGTTGATCCATGTTAGATTATTCAAAACATTTAGCTACACCAGAGAAGCTGAGGTTCAAAATGAAATTTGCATCGCTAGATAGAGAATGAACATTAAATAATAGAGTTTTAACTTACGTGATAAGCATAGACTGATTCTGGCGTTCTGCAAAAAGAAAATAAATCTGAGGAAGACACTCCAAATAACATTAAAAGGTCTTTTACCAGAATTTCATGGAATGGACATGAAGATTTAGTTTTCACGTAACACAAATTTACTGTCTAGTCAGTTGTGATAAAAACGATACATGACTTAATTAATATTTCAGTATTATAATCACAGCAGTGGTAAATGACACAGGGACATTCATTTACACTTTTCTTATCAAGTAATTCACTCTTGTGTAAAACCGTTTTGCAACAATGAACTCATTCCTACCCTGGCTCATGTTCTGGTAGGCACCGTCGCAGATGGCGAAGAGATGAGGGGGCACCTCATTACGCCTCTTGCCCATGTAGATCTTGACGGCACGGTTGGTGTAGATGGGGTAACGTTTGTATGGGTTGACGGCGATACAGAAGAGGCCGGAGTAGGTGTAGATAAGCTTGGCCTGGTAACGGGACTTGAGGACGTAGAAGACGGAGGGATCGTTCAGGAAGGTCAAGTTGGACACATCCTCACACTTCTCGTACTTGGGAGGGTTGACCTGTCCGACCTGCTCCTTCTTGAAGTCCTTCATCTCGCCACTGGGAACCTTAACTGTTACCAGCTTGTCGCCCTTTGGACCTTGAAGTTCACACTCTACGAAGCCCTCATCGGGATCAGGGCACCAGTAGGACTTCTTAGGATCATAAGGTTTCGTCTGGTCGATGCGCCTTTGCTCGGGCGAGATGAAGAGGTATTCGGTGGGATCGGGATCGGGACCCGTGCTCTTCTTGACGTGGCCAGGCATGGTGGTAGAGCGATTACAGACTCAAAAGTTAGATTCGCTCGTGATCTAAAACCTGAGAAATCGGAGGATTTAAGTTAGATTTCGATGATGATTGGGGTAAAAGAATGTAAAGGTTGTCTGAGGTTTCATTATCTGTAGAGCAAAAGGGAATCTATGGACAAACCTGCGACAAAACACACATAATTTATGTTTACATGACATTACAGTATACATGTATGTTAATTTTACATATACATAAACTTTAACGCATGCGTAGACACACATACATACACACCTAGACACATACGCACGCAAATGCACACGCACACACACACACACACACACACACACACACGTACCAATTCACTTTTATGCACATACGCACGTACTGTTTTTTTCTGACTCTGGAGTGAAATGATAGATTCTAGTAGTAGTAAAGTAATCCTATTAAATGTTCGACAGTGTGTGAATATTTCTGAATTATTTTTTTCCCTGCATGTAGATATAACTGTTACTGTGTAGTGTAACGTTGAATTCTGCTGTTCGGTTTTGTTATTTTGAGCGCTTTTTGTCTGACCATTGTAACCAAGGCAGAGTTTAACCTCCTTTATATAATAAATGATTGTTCTCAATACAAACAGCAATTGTTAAGAAAAGTAGTTCCCCATTCTAAACAGTAAAGGCTCATATGGAATAAAGGATCGAGCTCCCAGCCCATTTTGAAAATTAAGATTCTCAAGAGATGCCATGCCTAGACTGAATTTTTAGAAAAGGGAGATGAATAGATGAAATCATCACAGACGTAGTGCGGATACGGTCGAAATGCGACTGGGAAAATGACAACATTTGACAAAGATGTTGTTTTAGGGTAATTTTTATAAGCAAAATGTCCATTACTACAGCGGTGTACTTCTATAGGGATGTTTGTAACCACGATTTTGAATAATGTAATCCGTCTCACAAAAGCGTGTGTCGATGGGACAAAGAAGGCAATAACATTAAGGAAAAAGGTAATAATGTGAGAGAGTCTTCCTTGGCCTCCTCGCTGTAGTATTCACCTAAAAAAAATTCGAACGAAGGAGCTACCTTCCGTGGGTGACGAACAGGGATAAAGAGATATTTTCACATTGAACCAAACCCGCGACGAGGGTTTCTTTTACCCAAAGAAATGTAGAGGGCGAAAGGAAGATTTCGTAGAACGAAAGGCATTTTTCTTCTGGCGTCTTTATGAATAATCCCTGACTGTACCCAGCTCTGCCACGTGCACGCACACATATATATGTATATATTATAATACACATACAGGCTTGCAATACATGCGTGTCCCTAAATGTTTTTCCTCTCTCTCTCTATCTATCCATCTATATATATAGATCACACACACACACACACACACTTATATGTATGCATGTTATAATCATTATTACATAGGCTATCATTCCACTTTAGCGGTTTAGCTACAATTTGAACTACGTCGCGACTTCACTAACGACACCTGCGTTTGACCTCCCAAGGCGATATGTCAATTACTATCCGTGAGATCGGATTTAAGACAGTTGGAGGTCATGCATTCTGGAACAGGCGCGACGGGGATTTGAATCAGGGACGTCAGTGCTACAACACGCACGCACATTTTCCCATCAAAATTAATTTATATGTATCTTTATCTATATCTCTCTATGTGGGTTTGTATTAACTAGACACACATACATGCATTATCATCTAATCAAGATCGTATATATTAAATGTAATTATTGGTATGTCACGATAAAGAGACACATCAATGGTTCTGTATTTCTGTTATCGCATGTATGATTAAAAAAACTGGAGATGAATAATAATAAAAAAATCTTGCAGAATTCATCGCCTAAATTTGCTTCCTGCTTGCATAATTATATGTTCCGTTATATGCACTAGATGTTCAAATTCTGGAAACAACAGTTTCGAAATTTCGGGTCTTGATCATTGCCATGGGGTATTCTAGCCAAATACACTTCTATTATCTTCATGGCGAAAATGTTTCACATCATTCACATTTTGCACGCTTAGACTTTCCGTCACAAGCATTATACTATATACAGTTATATCTTGCGGTCTCTGAAGGCTTACTTTCTACGCAGTATCGCTGTCGACAGAACCTCGCGTCCCGCTTCCCACTGGGCCACGCGCGGAACTTCTCCTCTTTTATACGTTGCCTGGGCTGGCGAACGGACAGGTAACAATTGCCAAGGAGAACAGATTTACCTCTGTGCATATATAGCATACCCAGACTTACCGCTATTAAGATCCTTCAGTAAAAAAGAAACGAAAAAATGAAAGGGAAAGAATCATTTTAGACTGATAGCCCTCTCTTCATTTCGATATATATATATATATATATATATATATATATATATATATATATATATATATATATATATATATATAATATACATATATATGTATGTATGTATGCATATATATATATATATATATATATATATATATATATATATATATATATATATAGAGAGAGAGAGAGAGAGAGAGAGAGAGAGAGAGAGAGAGTGTGTATCTATCTCTGTTTTTCTCTATATACATACACACACACACACACACACACACACACACACACACACACACACACACACACACACACACACACACACACACACACACACACACACACACACACACACACACACACACACACACACACACACACATATATATATATATATATATATATATATATATATATATATATATATATATATATATGAACACAAACACAAATACAGTCATGTGTACACAAAAAAGAAAAGGAAAACAGACACAGTATGAAATGAAACAAAATCATGACGTTTCGAACTCTTCACGAGTTCCTCTTCAGAAAAATAGTCAACCGAAATGGATACATGGAGAGGATTTTGACAAGATTTTATAGTGGTAGAGAAAAAGAACGAACAAGATGTGAATCAGCCCTCAGGGGTAGGGCCAAGGTCAAAGAGTCTGGCTAAGTCTTTACTTACTACCGACAAGTAAGGTCATGCAAGTCCCATTAACCAGCACAAGTTGAAATTAGACAATTTTGTGTTTTACAGAGCTTCTAGAATTTTTCTTTCAAAAGAATTCGCT
>NC_051401.1:27379397-27384397 GCF_015228065.2 Penaeus monodon | reverse complement strand
CAGATGAATAGATATACAGATGAACAAGCATAACCAGGAACAGATATCAGGGTGTGCCTGCGGTTAAGTTTATTAAGTTTATACAGCACACATAACTACGAAGAATTAGAAACTACTATACGTGAAACATGCGTTACAAATTGCAAACGACCAGTAAGAAACATTTATAGTAATATAATTTCCTGTTTCTATATGTAGTTGTCCAGAGGCTGTGTCTGTAAAAGAAAGAAAGAAAGAAAGAAAACGTGAGTACCCTAAATAGGGGGTAACTGTTGTGCTCATGGGCAAAAAAGGTCAGTGGAGGTTGGTCTTTAGTATTCATAAATTTTGGTCTTGCCACTCACACAGGTAAACTTGATAAAATTCGGTGACCAGGAGAATGTTGAATTTATCGAGTGTCATAATTTCATTCATTATTATTTTGAACATATTAATCATGAACTGGGTTTATAATCTTAATCTACTGTGACTGACTTACATGTTACCCGCATCCAGGCTTCCAATAGCAGGTCATTCCTGCAACAATAACCGCACAATTTTTTGCCGGGAAGGGTTAAGGACAAAATCTAGAATATGGCGACGTTTCTTCTGTCTGACCGAGAAATTTTGAAGAAAAAGGGGCACGACTGACCAACAATATATATGAATGTGTTGTATTATTTGATTTCTCATTTTCTAAAAGTAAACTATAATTTTTCTTATCGTCTCGTTTGAAATAATACTTTGATTGTAAAAAAGGCTCCGAAAAGAAACGAAGTAAGAATCCTATAATAAAGTTTAAATAATTTCAAAGGATAAGCTTATCATTCGTTTTGTTAATGGGATTTTTAAAAATAATTTATATTATTTTGAAAATAATTTTATATCAGTGAGTTACCCTCACTGTAAGAACTCAAAGAGCAGAGAAAACAGAGAAAGTAAGAGCAGAGCGAGTTCAGAAAGAAGCGAAAATCCTTGTGGAGACAGTGGATTGGATATAACCACTTTGCTCTACCTGGACTTAACTCGGTATTTTTTCTTCAGCCCGAAAAAAATATGTTGCCTTATTTTTTGGTCGTGACAGATGCTATGGCTGAAGGAATCTACTTATACTATATAAAATTAGTAACTGTCTCCAGGGTGCGTCTAATTTACAACTGAGTCCATTTTAAGAATGTAAAACATCTATTTACTCATTTCTGGTGTGGATTCTCATTTGTATGCATAAATAGTATTTGCTACATCCCTAAACCTTACCTCTTTTTTGTTAATTACCCATGAATTTTACTTATTTTTAATGCATTAATAAAGCCTGATTCTGTCACTGGATACCACTGTTTTACGTTTCAGCTGCAACATAAGCACTGCCAGAAATAAATATCAAGAATTATATTAAAGGTTTTGTGAATACGAAAACAACAACTAAGAAAGTAAAAAGAGTTAGGTGAAAAATCGAGGAAATCGAAAGAGAAACAGTGAAAACCTAAAACGGAATAACAAAGGAGTTGTAAAGAAAAGGAGACTTTATGTATGGACGTCATAGGGGTGGAGAAAATGAATGAAAGAATTAAAAACATGGCACTGATGCAGGCAGTCTCAAGGTCGCCTTTTGAGGGTTGAGTGCTTATTTTCTGTAGACCTTTCATTACAAGATCACCACTGTTAGAATACACTGTGGATTTACATATAAAAGTTTTCGTTAAGCTTGCTATTTGGCAAAGATTCTCACACACGTCTCCCTGGCCATAATAGGGTATCATAAGGCCCGAAACACGCACAAACTCGCGGAGATATCCCTACATTTTTGTTCATTCATTATTAACATATACACATTGATATCTTAGTTGCAGAAATCCCTAATTTCCTGGTGGCAGCGCGTATTACTTCTCTTGTTCATATGTACACACACACACACACACACACACACACACACACACACACACACACACACACACACACACATACCCCCACCCCACACACACAAACATCTGCGATCTGGCATGATAGCTGTTCTTTTATTCTTGATATGTATTTCTGTCTTACCCCCAGAACAATTTTGTGCACACGTAGTCTCTGACGCTACAATTCATCATATTTGTTATAAATAGTGTTTCCAACACCTATGAAATTTTGTGTGGAGTTAAAGTTATTTTCGTACCCCTCAAACACATACACACCCATACCCACACACTCACCTACACCCACACCCACACACAGATTTGTGTGTGTGTGTGTGTGTGTGTGTGTGCGTGTGTGTGTGCGTGTGTGTTTGTGTGTTTTTTCTGTATATATATGTCTCTCTTTCTCTCTCTCTCTCTCTCTCTCTCTCTCTCTCTCTCTCTCTCTCTCTCTCTCTCTCTCTCTCTCTCTATATATATATATATATATATATATATATATATATATATATATATATATATATATATATATATATATATATATATATATATATATATATATATATATACATACATACATACATATATATATATATATATATATATATATATATGTATATATATATATATATATATATATATATATATATATATATATATATGCATACACACACACACACATACACACACACACATATGCACACACACGCAAACACAAACACAAACATATGCACACACATGCACTAACACACACACACACATAAACATAAACATACGCACACAAACACACATATATACACACACAAACACACATATATACACACACAAACACACACATATATAAACATATATATATATGGGATATACATAAAGTCTATTTCTGTTACCAGTAGACCACGTGGCTGTTTACCACGTGGCTCCAAGTCCCAAATAGGAACCATTCACTCAGCGAGGGCATAGATGACGATGTTATCTGACCTCGCTTGACCCGAGAGTTCGTCGCCAGCGTCCAGCGTGGTAAGGTCGGCCTAGCCCTCCTCCTCCGGGCTGGCTGACCTGACACGTGACCCGCGTTACCCTTTAGACATCGTCCGTTTGTTCCCATACTGTGTGTCAACTCTTAGTAATAAAGAGTCACGCGGTTAACAAGTATCACTACCCCAGCAAAGCCATTATAAAAGGGTTCTGTACCCGGTATATCTGGTGGCAGGGCGAACGCAAACCTTCGAAGAAAACCCGCTTGACCACTTTCAAAGACATGTCTAAGAAAAAAAAAACATGCAAGTACACGTTTGGGCCTCCCTCCCTTCCCCCTTTTCTTATTTCTTTTCCTTTCCTTCTCCCATGAATGTGTTAAGCCACTGTTTTTTTGTTGGGTAAAAATGCCAAATGACAGCAAATTACACGTTCTCACACTATTCTTTTGACCTCAGATCGCATTAACCATGATCGCGGTATGTGGTCAACAAACATGAATATCGTTTGTTAGTTAAGTAGTTAATTAATTTCTCTCGTTTTTAGAGATTTATGTTGTTTCATCTGCAGTGCATTTAACACGTTCGTGATTTTATCTTATCACAAATATCATTCCATTTTATCTCGTTCCTCCCCTCGCCCCGACCTGACCTCGCTTTCTCTTTTCCCGGTCGGTGGCGACGTGGAAAAGGTCAAGAGATGACCGCTAAGTTTCCCGTAATTTGGTTGTTGTTGTTTTTTAACACCTAGGGGATTAACTGTAGCACTGTTACATTGCTTATTGGTGAAACGTTCTATCGGTGCTAGAGCGGAGCGTGTAACGCAATTTTATTAAAATTTATTATTTTGAATATAGCGTAGGATCTTCCCTCATATCATACTGCAAAGGATTGCCCGATATTGCCCCGGAGTTGCATAAACGCCTAATAGATCTACACTCCAACGTTTGAAAAGTAGGTACAGGTAAAACCATTATTCGTTCGATCGGCAACTTTGAGTTGGTGTGACCCGCGGTTACGTCCGTTAAATAATGTAAGACTAGGGTTTAAGCTAGAATCATTATTCGCTTATTAATTACACCGTTCTCACCCTCTTGAAGCCGCTTGCATGTTTTGGGTATATCCCAGGCGGTGTTGTGATTCGTGATAATTTAGATACCCTTAGGGAATGTCACAAGTGCCCATCACAGATACACAGAAAAGAGCAGGTTATTTATAGATTTTCCTGGTTCGGGTCTCTTCAAGTTACGGCATTTTGGGTATAGGATCCCCCCCCCCTGTCAACGAAGTCTAACATGCATAGCTAAATATGTACCTTGGCAGTTCATATTTTCTGACCCCGAGAAGATTTGCTTGCAAAAAAGCTTGCAAATATTTTTTCATGTCACCATTCATTAATGCGTACATTCTGTCGCATATCATTAAATGTTGAATTCAATGTGGTAGTTGAAATAATTTCATATAGCTAGCATTGATAATTTACTTCAATTTTGTTATAGTGATCGTTAATATTCGTGTTTGTGATTCATTCCTTGTGTTAGGTCACTCTCATTTTCACTCATTCACGCTCGCTGACATTTATTTCTTCTCTGTGTGACGACAATTGGTTCAAGTAAATCCCTGCGGATTGCTGTTGTCGTTTCCCTTATCTACTCTCATATCTATCAGAGACGGTTGGTAGTTCAAGCCACTAGTGGATTGCTACTGACATCTCCCTCTCCTATTTTTTTCTTTATCTTTGTGAAAATAAAACACAAAACAATAAAAAAGACAAAAATAAATTAAAAACCAAAATTAAAAAATGCAAATTTATATAAATAACCGGCTAGTGGTACTTAACACCCCATCTTCTCTGCTGCCTTCCTTTTTCTCTTGCTATCTGGCCCTTATGTGTATGATCTGGTTCCCTGACTATATATTGCAGTCAGACTGACGATAACCGACACGGCAATGAAGGAGGACCCTGCTGCAGAACCTGTCACCTTAGGATGCTGTGGGAAGGACGTCATCGGATGATCGCCATAGGCCTGTGGACCAGGATGTTCGTCAGAGCAGGTGTTAAGCTGCCTCATGAGTGGACGGGCTCCGCCTGCTGAGACGCCCGTAGATCCAGCGAAGGACCAGGAACTCACCAGTGCCCCAGGATGCT
>NC_051401.1:27326897-27336897 GCF_015228065.2 Penaeus monodon | reverse complement strand
AAACTCCCATGAAGGGGAATTTGTTTCTGCATAAAAAGGTATGACAATACTAGAGTAGTACCATGATAATATCAAGTATTTACAGTAACTATTTTTTTTTTACTCTGCAGGCAAGAGGGAACTGAAGAATTGAGCGGGAATTTAAAAATGTTTGACATTACTGGGTGAATTTCTGTCGGTACTTTTAAGGCATTTTACTTTTTATATTATATGTGCGATATGATAGTTACGAGAGTCAGTGCACTGCATTGCATATAACGAACCACACGACGCCAGGTATGTGTTAGGTGTGTACAGCAAATTTAACAGTTATTCGATAATGGAGACCACATTGCACACGGAATAAGCAGAAAACTATGGGAGAATGATATGACATTGACGCAAGCAGCGTCGGAGTTGCGTTATTTTCAAACAGCTATAAAAACTCCCCGTCCAATAAGGATTGCATTTTTACCATTCTAAAATATATTGCGCGCTAAGCATTGGTTTTTGAAGTTATGGGATTACGAAAAAAGTTTTTAAATGTATTCAAATACCCACAACCATAAGTGCTGATTATAGCATTTCTTAATTCGGAAGTAACACCTTCAGATATCATTGGATACACCACCAATATAACAGCGATAGAAAGCGCAGGTGAATTAATTGTCTTTGAGGATATTTAAGATCGTGGCGGTAGGACTCGATAGTTCTTGCGTGACACACATGCTCATCCCTAAGAAATTAAACAAACCGTAATCCATCATAGCAACAGCTGATATGCAAACCGCGCATTAAAGGATCGTTGGTATGCTCACCATTTGATAAGCCCGTATATTCGTACTCAAAATGTGGAAACCTTTGGCTTTACCATACGGAGAGGGTTAAGCGGCTGATGTACGTGAGCTACATTTATAAAATTTGGGGTATTGTTTGTGCATTAAGCAAAAATAAGATTCGCCCCCCACAGTATTTTATTGTAATGGTGTCGCCCATACCCCCCCCCTTCAGATGAGAAAGAGAAGGCCCTTCCCCTGGCTGCTCCAATTCCGTCTGATGAGAGTTCTACCGAGAGCGACTGAACAGGGTGTCCAGAGGGCTTGCAAAAAGTTTATGTTCATAGGGTGTTTATTAAAACAATATTTCAAAAACTCTACTGAAAGCACATTAAGTAATATTGATCTTAACGTGTTGAAATATTTCGTACATGGTACAACACATAGCACTTGACATGACGGTAATAAATGCTTCATAAGTGAAAATTTAAGAAATGGACATCATGTATCATGGTTAGTTACTGGTAAATTAGATGATTATACTGTTTAGCAAACAGCAACAAAGCCTAGCCAATGAAAACTTAAAAAAATGACGTGTCTTTTCTGACCAACCACAACTCCTTTTTTTCGGAAAGCCCTGCCCACAAAAATACGTTGTATGTGTCTGGTCGCTGTCAAAGCAAGTGCACGTGTGAAAAAAAAGATATACATATACTGAAAGCCGGCTAAGTTTTACAAATCGCGAAATACACCTACCCCTGGAAATACTACCACGTTGAGGACGACGTATTATGGTGAAGTGTACTAACAGAGGCGCGACGATTTAACTAACGTATAACGAGAACCGGCAAAATATACATATTTATTGCACGAAGTTAATTTCAAGTAATAAGCAAATTAATGTAATAAAAACCTTACTTCCAATAGGACAATAATAAACTCAGTATTAATAAAAAACATTACCGATTTGGTTATTGCAAACAACCGCAGTTGAATGATTGGGTGTGCTGTCACAGCGCGCGACGAAATCGGGCTAAAGCATTCGTACTTATGTGGGAGGGTCAATAATTTTAAGCTGGAGTTCCACTACGGCCTCCGAAGTATTTTGCGCTCAGACAAAGGTCAATAAATCCCACCTCACATTTTAATACAAGAATAAGTATTGAACTTTTACCATCTCTGACGATGTTCATCACCAAGGTTTGCAAGCTGTGCTACTATAATGTGTTCAAAGTTAGTCGTTTGAGAATAACATCCGCGTAGACCGTCTGCCGCAACGATGGCGCGACACTTAACTGTCAATAGCGCATTTTTTGTTTGTTTGGTTTGGTTTGCTTTGTACTGCTATTTGTTAACGCAGTCAAACAAAATACTGTTGCTGTTTGAGTAATAATTAATGAAGCTTTATGCATAAATTTGAGACGGTCATCAAGAAACTTTCGAAATGCATTTTCATATTGGAAAGTTGCATTTGTCTTATCATGCTTTAATACATTTGTATTGTGCGTCAATCAGGCAAAAAGTAATCCCGGATTTAACCGCAGAATTGTATACCGTAATTGTATAGTGAAACACGCTTCACCCCCCGTAGAGTTTCACAAAACCCGGTTTAGTTATTTTAGTGTTTTTGTTCTGTTTTCTTGTGTGTAAATCTTACTGACTCCTCCCCAAAATACAGTGTGAAGCCGAATGCGACGCAAAACAACAGCAGAACAGCGTTAAACTACGACGGAAGATTCCACACCAAAAAGAATTGTTTCGAAAGTCGGAGGCCGGATGAAAGTGGAAATTTACCAAATTGGCTGATGAAACTACGGACGTCCCCGCCATCTTTGAAAGAACACGGGGGCGACGCACAACCTTTCGAAAAATTCAACGGGAATGAAACCCATCGATCGGTAAAAATCTACGGGACTTCACATAATCCAGATCCCCTTGGTAATCGTACAATGCGTCCTAACCAATAAACCTTACCTTAACCCTGTGGAATTTATATACTACGATATATATATTCCCTAGCCAGGGAGCTACGTGCCCTGGACCTCCGTAATAATATCTACTCCTAGCCAGGGGACGATGCCCCCTGGACCCTCGTGGTATTATATGCACCTAGCCGGGGCCTATACCCCCTGCACCTCCGTGGCTTTAATAAAATACGATCTATATATTTCATAGTCAGGGGGCTCTGCCCCCTGGACCCCCAAGGTAAAACCACATACCTTTATATAGCGAAACTTTTCTTCGCTTCCGTCTTTGGTCAGAATTGCTTGGTTTCTAGTCACTTTTACGGCATTTAGGCACTTGATGGGCTCACATATAAGGCTGTGATAGATACTAATACCGCACAGCCTGTCAAACTCCCAGTGGCAAACCATGCATGCACATGTTATTGTAAAGAATAGTGTAAATAATTACCAAAACACGAAAAAGAAGTATAACAAAACTAAAAGATTGCATTACATACATTTTTTTTTGGGGGGGGGGGGGGGACAGACGCTGGTAATTACAAAATAATCGTTCTCACAAGCGCGTAGTGATACATGGACTATTTTACAGATCGCAGTAATGAGTCATGGGTCACATTTTGATCCTTGCAAGGTAATCACGATGGGGACTTATTAGTGATGGGTTGATCTGCTCTCTTCTGTCCCGCATCTCCTTTATTTTCGATTTGCGCACCTTTTACCATAGATGAAAATTGTCTTAGTTTTCGTCAAGATAACCACTCCATACACTTTATTTTTCTTTTTACTGTAATCCTGATTGGCATACACGGAAAATTTTCCCGATCTTGGGGGTTGAAGGGTGGGGGGGGGGTGGCACTAGACTTCAATAGGAACCTGCGGAAATCGAGATTTATAAAACGTTAAAAAGCCAATTTTTCGAAAACGCAAGCCATACTTTGTCCGACGAACACAATAAAATAGCTCCCGAGTAAATAAGTGCAAAACGATATGCGCAAGTCCATTTTCAGAAAAGGCGAGCGAATTTTCGAATTATAATAAAAACGTTAAGTCGGACGTAAGTAGACATGGTGGGATGACGCGAGCCAAGGGTCAGTAAAATTATATGAATGATTCAAAGTTGAATGTTGATAGCCCTCTTTTTCTAACAGCTGCATGCCTTCCAACAATCTCTAATTACCGTTGTCCCTGGGTGGATACGCTCTTTTATTTAAGCAAAGTAAGAGTGGCACGCGTCTGCACAGCCACAAAAAGTCTTGTCTGGAAATTGCAAGGCGTCCGTGCAGATACGTAAGAAAATGTCTCTCTTAAATACAAATTTACGAATTTTAAGTTAGTTTTTTTTCATCATTAAGTTTTCGTGATTTGTCGCATGGAAAAGAATATATTCGATTGTCCATGCGACAATCATGATCGCATATTGGACATTTGTTAATTTTGCCCAAATTAAGAAAGCAACCAAAGAAATCTACTAGCTTAAAGAATCAAGAGGATATATAATGAGTGTGAAAAAATAATGATAATAAATAACTAATTGGAAATCATTTCCAGATTTGTCAACAGAAAACACGATCATTATAGAGAACGAACCTATAGAAAATGTATGAAATGGATCTATAAAAAAACGCGACATTGAGAACTCTGGCTGTGTGAGGGTGTTGTGGACTAAGTCTCTGAGCAGCGACATGCAGAGGCTATTTTCGTCATTTCCCGGTAAATAGGAGGCCACTGCATCAGACACTGTAATGCTTCTTACTCTTATTATGTATCTCTATAAGTGTCAATTTTCCTCTATCTCTGTGCATCACTCTATTATATCTCTATCATTTATTTCTTAAATTTGTAATATCTTTTGTGAATGAATTTGGATAAAAAATCTGGATAGCAATAGTGTTTCCTTTAAGTCCAATTGTTATAACTGAGCAACAAAGGAGAGGTGATCCGCAGGTGGCCGTGTGGTTGGAAGGCCCAGGCCAGAAATTAAGATAAAATTAGCAACCTTTACATATATATAAAACATCTTATAACTAATAGATGGCCAACTTCAGCCTTTTCCCATAAGAAATGTCGTACCAGTTTAGCCCTCTGGTAGCCGTAAGATGACGATACTAGTGGCGTCATTGTGACGTCCCGGAATGTTGCCATGACAACATGTAAACACGTGGTAAATGATTTTTCGTCTGCTAGACCATTATGTCGTCTGCTAGTGCTGAACGTGTCCTGATAGTTAAACTGAATATAAATGTTTAAGTATTATGAAGTTCCTTCGGTAATTGTAAATAATATTTGTGAAAGGAAATATTTCTAAGGTGTAAAGGAAAGAAATACTCAATTTCCGATTTATTTGCAAACGTACATATAATGAATGATTTAAAAATAATAACAAATATACAAGTTTCTATTAGTCCCTTGCTCGTTGTTGCCATGGGAGGCTTAAGAGATACAGACTGAGGCCCAATGTAGGAGATCACCCCTGCCTTGGTCCTCAGCTCTTACCTCACCTAATTTTACATGGTCTTCTCTTCTCCTCCTCTCCTTTCCCTTTACTTGTCCACTTATCCTAATCGTTAAAATACTTTTTGCTGTTTTCGCCACAATAACTTATCATCTCTTAACTCCTTCCCCTTCTAATAACCTTCTATCCTTTTCACTACCATACTACCCTTTAGTATTGTTCAACCTGTACCCAAATTATTAACTCATTCCTAACCATTTTCGCTATTCTACTTTATCATAGTACCATATGACCTTTGCTGTCATATCGCACTTCCTTACCTGGGGGGAAAGCTCCCAGGCCTCACGCTAGCACTATTTTGAATACGCCGCTCATGACCTGGGAGGTTGACGAGGCAGAAAAAGTTTAATAAATAAATAATGGTCATATTTCATAATTTCAGTCATTCTTTTCAATACTTCTGTAATTTCAAATTACCAAAGGTGTTGGTCATGCTTGCCTTAAAATGACCATATCATTTCTTGCTTTTTGTATGTGCTTATTTTATTTCTTTCTTTCTTTATTTTATTTTATTGCATATGCTTGTTCAAAGTTAACTTCTATAAAATTACGGTATTGGAGAGCCTCTGTCACATATAAGCTGCCAAATGTCATGAATTTATTTGGAGACACTACAGGAGACTTATCAGAAAGAACCTGATGGAAAACTTAACAGGTCACTTTCTGTTCAATTATCGTACCATTATGTACTCCAATCTTGTTCACTATATTTATTGTTTGTGAATAAACTAGCTAATTCCGAGGGTGTAGAAAGCTGATTACTTTATAAAATTGAACCACAAAGATATCGTAGCAAAGAGGTCAATTTCAGTTGTATCTACACCAGAATTCATCAATTATCTAATGTAACTACCACATTAAGACATGCAACAACTGATCTATTAGATGGTTGTGTAGCCAAATTCACACACATCTCCAAAAATGGCATTTTAGCTAAAGGACAACAATGAAAAACATTTTCTCAAAAAACCCTGAGAAATAAAGTCCACTTCCACAATTTGTCACTGATTCTAATATGACAGTCAGGGATTATTGCGAACTGTCTTCGAGATGTAAAGCATAATACATTTAACATACTTCTGTCTTGCTAGGTTTGGAATATGGATAATGTACAGATATACCTAAATGTATTACCGATTTCCTGTTCGCTCACTGATCACGTATCATCTCAATCCACATCGTATCAGCCGGTGTAAGAGTGGCTTCTTTCATCATTCAAATGTTTATTTATTGAAAAATTAGTGCCGCGTCAATATCTAAGGTTATTAGCGTTGTATGCAAAACATAGCGATAGCATGGGGGTTGTGGGCAGAGTTTTTTTTTCTTTTTTTTTGTTCACTAAGGTAATATCTGTGGATTTCCAGAATGGTCAATGGTCAAAACAAACAAATGTGTCAGGCAGCGAAGGTTACACAGCATTATGGAAAAGGGTAAATATGAGTTAACGATTTGGATAAATGGACAGAGGGGGTGAAGAAAAGGAGGAAAAGGAAAGAGGGAGAAGAAAGACCCTTCAAAATTCGTTGAGGTGAAGGCCGAGGTCCGCGGTAGGGGTGATCCCTACATTGGGCCTCAGTGTCCGCCTCCTAGCCCCACACCAACAACGACAAAGGATTGGGCGAGCATCATGCATATAATTCCTATTCTATCCTAATTTTGACATGTAACCTAACACTTGATAGCATCCGCAGCTTCAGATCCATCACAGGAAGAAGCACTTGTGAAGCAGTTGATTTAGAATGTCAATAAAATCTTGTAAAATCTTTTACACCGATGCTATCCCACTCTTGATCATTAAAATATTATTTTGTTGGATATTTCATTAAACTCTTAAATACACACATTTGTTTTCCTTCTGTCCTTCATGAATGTGATGACTTCTGCTGATCATGCTTCTAAATGTGTTTACCAAGTTTCTAACTGGCTTTAAGCATTCTATCCTTTCCTTATACTTGCAAACTGCCATTGTTATTCCTTGTGTGCAAATGCATCGTCTCTGAAAATCGGAATAAAATATTTGCAAATATCAAAAGGTGTATATCATTGAATAATATATGTAATATATTAATATAGGTTCTTATATCTGCTACACTGATGATTTGAGGATTTACTAGATACTATTTCACACAAACGAACAAAGAGCAACAGTTGTTAGTTTATATTTTTGAATACATAATAGTCATATTTTTATTACTACAATTTTCTATTATATAAAATAGCAATACATGTTTTCAAATATATAAAGAGTTTCAGGCATTTGCAATAGTAAAGGGATACTGAATACCCCAACCTTTTATCGTGCAGAAGCTGGTTAAGTGTTCTTCCGACTTAGCTCAGAATTTAAGCATGTAGATATGATCTATGCACTCTGGAAACAAAAATAAAAATAAATAAATAAATAAAAAGTATTAATCTAACTGACAATTATATTAGAACCATTTGACTAGGATTTTCATAAAGCAATACAGTTAAGATGTTCAAACTTCACACACCTATAAATGAACATATACAAATATCTAAAGGTATAGTTAGAAGTCCTTATAAAGATGCTTGTATTAACAGAACCTGAGTGTCTTAAAAATGCAACTTACGGTACAGATGATGGAGCTGATGGGGCGGCATTGGTGGTGCTGGCTTCGATGATGGTGGCTGTAGTCACAACACTATACGTAGTTGCAGCTGCTCCTTGTGTCTCTCCCTCTTGAGCTGTAATATTAATCATCGCTCTACTATGGGATATTTGTATGGTCGACCAAAGCTGAAATCCTTGAAACAGGAATATGTAGCATAAAACATACTATATTTACAGACCCTAAATACCACAAATAATATGACGAATTTTCCCCTAGTACACAGAATTGGTACTTACCACGAGCAAGGCTTCAAGAGAAAGCTTATCGGGTATATTTAAGGCTGTTGAAAGTATCAGGCGTGCAGATGTGGGATTCATATACAGCCCTGCCTCAAAAAGGCAGGCAGGTTTGCCTAAATAAATCCATCCTGTTAACAATCTTCCACCATGCTTGGGATCTGTAAAATAAATTCCTCTGTATATTTCAAAAGGCCTACTTATTAATATGAGAGACGCCTGGTCTTTGGTCTAGCCTTATTATACATGCACAAGAGCAAATTTCAAAAGCACTGAGTTTTTGGAACGCCGTCAGTTGGCCGTGTCTCGGAACATCTGTCCTCTACATAGAAAGGAAAATGCGGACTGTCAACCTACTATAAGCTTACGAAACGACCCGCAGTCCTTGCAGTTTTCAGTGTATGACCAAAACACGTGAATGATCCTCGGGGAGACGGAGACATACGTCGGGTTATATTATGAGGATTTTTTTTATTCTAAGTTATACATCACTCACCACCTAGAAAACCCAAGATTGAGCTTGGACTGGTTCTTTTGTGACAATAAATCACCAGGGAGGTCTAATAGCATTATCTTTTCAGCATATATCTGCCGGGGAATTATTGGTATGTGCTGCATTGATCGCTAAAGTCACTGAATGACACTTTTTAATATTTAACTGAGTTGTCTTTCACTTGATCTAGTAGACTTACTTATAAGTGATTCAGTTTTCTGCTTAGCCTATCCCCTGTCTGTACAAATGACCACAAAAATAAACTTTACTGGTCATGGCATGGTTGGCTGCTTCAGATTTTAAGTATATACGGAATTCAGATTGCTGTTAAGTATAGTATGACAAACAAAGTATAGTATTCGTAATATAGATTTCTTACAATAATCTACTGTAGCGTATACAATACCAACTGTCGGTCGGTATGGATAACGGGGTGATGGCTTGCTTTTGAAACAATTTTTATGTTTTTCTGCATTAAATCATTTGATATCAACGATTCTGTGCGTTATTCCTTGTGCAAATGAATCGTTGAGGATATATGATAACCATTTCCATCGATAATCTTGATTTGAGAGGCCCGATAGCAAGGGAGGGCATGAAGTATATCAAGGAACTTTTGGGGTAAAACAGGCTGAAATAGAACCAATATAGAAAAGAAAGAAAGAAAGAAAAAACATGAAAAACACTGAAAATCGTCCGGTGAAACCCTATAAACACAACCGCTAACTTTCGGGGATGGGAGAACTTTACGGATATCCAACCAATGTTTCGGTAAAATCTCCGGCCATCTGTCCCTTGTCAGGGAGTGGAGCCCTCTGGAACCCCGTTGTAGTATATAAGCCTTGTATATACTAGGTGTGGTAATATTTATGCCAAGCCCCCTGGACCTCCATTGATATTATAAATGGAAAACTACATGTTTTTATAGAGCGAGATCATCGATCTTTTTTGCGTTCCGTCGATTGTCTGAATAATTTCGAATCGCTCTTTTCGACATATGGGACACAAACTGGGCTGCATAAAAATGAATATTCCTTCTTCGTTGCAACTGTATAGTCTTAAGAACAATCCAGAAATAACGTAAAACAAAACGACATTTCTCTCCAGCACTTGTCAAGAAATGGTATAATAATGTTAAAAAACTCGTTAAAAGGATAAATGTGGAAAAGCAGACACTGATAATCACAAAATCATCGTTCTCACAAACTTAAAAATGATGGGTTGATCTCTCTTCTCTGTCCTGTATCTCCTTTACTTTCGATCTGCGCACCTTTTGCCATAAATGAAGTGTCTTAGTTTTCGTCAAGGTAACTCACTCCATACTTTTTTTTTTATATACTTTAATCTTGATTGTCATGGATGGAAAATTTACCTTGTTATGGGCCTACTCATGCTAAGCTAGAT
>NC_051401.1:27285011-27287511 GCF_015228065.2 Penaeus monodon | reverse complement strand
TAGTTATAATGGGTGGTAAATCGCTTGAATGGCCGATACTCAGCTATTTGTTAAGAGACGTAAGCATATGCTTACCTTGTAACCGGAGGATACAGTCTTGAAGCCGGTTTGCTGCTTGCCACCTTTTCCTGCCAAAAGAACCATAAAAATTACACACTCAGATACACACTCGCACACATACATACTCAAACAAATGCACACGCACACCCTCTCTCATACACACACACGCACACACACACACGCACACACATACACACACACACACACACACACACACACACACACACACACACACACACACACACACACACACGTATATGTGTTTGTGCGTGTGTGTGTGTGTGTGTGTGTGTGTGTGTGTGTGTGTGTGCGCGTGTTTGTGTATGTGTTCGTGCGCGTGTGTTAGAATTCGCATACATAAATACATATCTAATATATGTAGAAACACTCATAGAGGATATGTATGTGTTACATAAATGTGTATATTTTTTGTAAACAGGGGTATGTGTAACTGTTTTCTTTTTATGTGAGCCCGTGGGGATGTGCATGAGCTTGTGTTTATTTTTAGTTTGTGTGTGTTTTTACATGTTTGGATAAGTGAATGTGTGTTTGTGTTTGCGCGCGTGTGCGTGTGTGTCTGTGCCCGCGCGATTATGTATATGTGAATAACTGAGTGTGAATGTGTGCATGTGTAAATACATGTATGTGTGTTGGTGTGTGTGTAGCTGAGTGTGAATGTGCGAGTACGTGTGTGAGTGGCAGAATGTGAGTGTGTGGGTGTGTGAATGGGCAAGTGTTTATATTTCTCTGGGAGTTCTATATGTCTGTGATAAGTGATAAGTGAATGGGTTTGTTTGTATGTGTGAAGGTCGCGAGTCCCGGAGCTGGATCAGTGAGGCATGGGCAAAATTCCACAAAGGCCCCTTTGTTCCGAACAAAGATATTGCAAAACAGACAAAGATAAAGACCTAAAACAAATATCTAGCTTCATGATTTACCTTTGCCGCCAGCATCACCAGACTGGCCGGGATGGTCAGCGAAGATCTCGACTGTGAGGGCGTTGGAGGCCTTCTTGAGCTGGTCGACGACGGTGTCGTTGAGAGGATCCTTGTTCTTCTCGAGCCAGCCAGTCAGGTTGTAGGACACAGTGCCAGCGTAGTGAACGATGGCAAAGTGGTTCTCAGGCTGGCCGGGCTTTGGAGGCTTGGGCTTGATGAAGCAGCGAGACTTTCCGAGATGGTTGTTGTTGAGCTTCTCCTCGAAGGTCTTGTCAGTGGCCTTGGGGAACATGGACTCTTCCTCAAGGATGGAGAGGAGACCCATTTTCTGAAGGGAAGGACAAAGTAAAGTGTAATTAGAAGTTCACACAATAATTCCTCATAAACGTATTTAATAATGTGAAACCTGATTTTGGTGATAACATTACCTTCTCGAAAAGTTCAATGCAAGCTTGCAGATCCATACCGAAGTCGACGAACTGCCAGACAATACCCTCCTTTGCGTATTCTTCCTGTTCCAGCACGAACATGTGATGGTTGAAGAACTGCTGCAGCTTCTCGTTACAGAAGTTGATACAGATCTGCTCGAAACCGTTGAACTACGGAGGGAAAATATGAATTAATAGCAACGTTATTTACAGTATATATTTGAAAAAGACCAATTTGTCTGCTTCATACTGATTTTTTTCTGCAACTCACATCGAAGATCTCGAAGCCGGCGATATCAAGTACACCGATGAACATGGCACGAGTCTGGCCAGTCTCAAGTGTCATGTTACACTTCCTGACGAGCCATGAGAACACACGTGAGAAGAGACCCTTGGCCATGGCACCGATGTTGTAGTTGACAGCATCGACGCCCATGCCCTTGGTGACGAACTCGGCACCGACCTTGATCTTGGGCTTGCAGAAGTTCCTGTAGAGCTCCTCGGCGTCAACACCGAGCAACTTGGCGACAATCTCTCCGGCCTTTGAGAAGAGATAAGAGTACAAACAAAATATACTTTTTTTCTGAAATAAACAACAAAACTAGAAAAAAAAACAAGTAACTACATATTCAAGTTATTTGCATTATCTCGTGTGAATTTATACCTCAGTGCCATCAGGTTCAGCCTGCTCCTCACGACCCCTCTGCTTGAACTTCATGTTACCATGGTGCATGACACAAGCAGTGATCCTGTAGCAGTTATCCCTTTCTTCGTTGGAGAAATTCAGGATATCGAAAGCTTCCTTCACGTACATATAAGAAAGACAATTAGTTGGATATTTCAGTGTGTTCTGTAAAGTATGTCTTCTTCGTAAATAAAATAAAGATTTTGTATAATTTTTCAAATCAAAAGAGACAAACGTATTTTGTGTATGCTCACATGAGTGAACTGCATGTCTTCTTTGTCGTCAATTGAAGGGACGGTAACCTTGCCCTGAGCCTCGTAGTGATAATCGTAAATATCATCGGACAAGAAGCATATTTCTGGTGAAGAAAAGCAGAATTAGAAGAGTGA
>NC_051401.1:27277511-27280011 GCF_015228065.2 Penaeus monodon | reverse complement strand
TTCAAATGTATCTATCGAATCGATCGGCTCAGGTTCTATTCAAGGGCACTAAGAGTACTCACCTCAGGAGGTGTACTTAGTCCCATGCTATATTGAGTAAGGCTTGATAATCTCGACAGAATAAAAACAAGGCTCTTAACCCAAAGACAATTCTTCTGCCGAGGTTTCATAGAAATGACATTGACCGAGATCTTTGCCATCATTACAAATACCTTGGGGTGATTGTCAATGATGCAGAGCTCATCAGAAACCTGAAGAAAAGGCTGTGGGAGCGGCTGAAGCCACTTAGGACACTTGTTGGCAAAGACCATGGTATCAATGTCAATATTGCAAGACTCTTTTACTTGTCATGCATACAGTCAGTCATAGATTATCATGCCTTGCACCTAGTATTGTTCAAGGAATCAGAGTTAACTAGTTTAGAAAATGTACAAAATGAAGCCATGAGGATCATTCTTGGTGCCCTTAGAACAACAAGGATTGTGAATATGAGAACAAAACTTAACTTACCTTCTGTTTACGAAAATATATTTTACATAAATACCACATTTGGTGTCAAATCAATTAGAGAACCGCTCTATTGTACAGAGTTCCAAGGTTCCAACTAAATGTAAACTGTGTAATGAAGAATATAAGCGAACACTTGTACATTATATCTCAGAGTGCCATGTGTTACAGCCTTCCAGACCACCTAGGATGAGGTACGGAGAACTATGTAACTATTTTATATCCTCTGATGTCTTAGAAGATATACTTATGTTCTATCCTAAATTTGGAATGTAGTATCACATGACCGCATATTAAATGTAGCAATGCTTTCCGCGCCCAAGCTGTACGCCGGCGTGACAGATGAGTAGATAAACGACTGTGTAATTGTTCCTTTCTTTAATTGATGTAGTACTTATCATAATAATGTTATAGCCTAAAATTGAAATGTAATACCATTATATGTTATAACCATGCATCAAACATACCACAGCTTGCACACGCCTGTGCAGTTAGCCAGGGTGGTAAAAACAAAAAAACAAAAACAAAAAACTTTCCACTGGATGGGTCCCTAGGCTGTTGCACCCAAATCAGCAGCAAAGAAGGGTAGATCTTTCAATGGAAATTTTGATCAAGTGGGATGAGGACTCTGAACCTTTTCTGCAGAGAATTGTGACAGGGGATGAAACATGGTTCTACCAGCGCGATCCCGTAGACAAAATTCAATCAAAGCAGTGGTTGCCCATGGGTGAAAGTTTGACCAGTCAAAGCAAAATCGTTCAAGAGGAAAGGTTATGGCTACTGTCTTCTGGGATGCAGAGGGGATTTTGCTGGTTGGCTTCCTCGGGAGCAAGGAAACAATTACATCTGCTTATTATGAATGAGAAATATTTTGAGAAAACTGTCAAAAAAAAAAAAAAATCAGAGCAACGCCCTGGAAAGCTGCATCAACGCGTTCTCTTCCACCGCGACGCTCGGCAGAAAAGAGCTGTGCCATGTGAACTTCGAAGATGTAAAGAGAGCTGCACTAACATAGTTCAGATCACATGATCCTCAGTTTTACTCAGACGGACTAAAAGGCTAGTATCAACGTTTGCAGACCTCAGTGGAGCCTCATACTATATCGTATATATATATATATATTTGCATACGTGTACATATACATATACATACATATATATATATATATATATATATATATATATATATATATATATGTGTGTGTGTGTGTGTGTGTGTGTGTGTGTGTGTGTGTGTGTGTGTGTGTGTGTGTGTGTGTGTGTGTGTGTGTATGTGTGTGTGTGTGTGTGTTTGTGTGTGTACACATATATACGTGTCTATATACACACATACACACGCACACAAGCACACATGTACATATGTATAGATAGATATATAGATATATGTGTATATATATATGTATGTATAGATATAAATGTATATATTTACGTATGTATATGTATATATATATAAACATTTACATATATGTAAATATAAATCAATATCTATCTATTTATATATATATATATATATATATATATATATATATATATATATATATATATATATATATATGTTTACACACAGACACATACACACACATGTGAGTTTGTGTATGTTTATACACACACACACACACACACACACACACACACACACACACACACACACACACACACACACACACACACACACACGCACGCACGTAGGAGCCCGAGAGATGGGGACTACAAGAATGTGGTAGATGGTGAGCTTAGGGTTTAAGGTAGGCAACCCAGCTATTTTGACTCCTTATTGAAGACTAATCATGGAGTGTTGCTCCTTGACTATCTTCGCAGAGAGTCTGCTTGTCATATCATTGAGTTTTCTAAGGGTTGGTATAAATCACATTTCATCATCTGACAGTCGGTGGTGAAGAAAAGTAATATTACAAGAATACATAGATTGTAAGTAAATTATATAGAATATAACAACACATGCATAGAATGATACTGATATACGCGTTTTAGTACTG
>NC_051401.1:27257511-27260011 GCF_015228065.2 Penaeus monodon | reverse complement strand
CATGAGCTGGTAGAAATAGGGTAGCCTCGCTCGGGGGGACTGGAGATGACACGAGCCTTCCAATGGGGAGACCTCGATATCAGCGCCAGAGAGCTTGCCGTTGGGAGCGAAGTGGACGCGGATGACCTTACCCTGTGAACAGTGAGATAAGTGAAAATATTGCAGGTTCAAAATTCAGGCTATTAACCTCGTTATACACTCACATTTTATCCTACAAATAAAGACAGATAATAGAAATACCACGAAACGAGATGAGTTGTCATTACGGGTGGTCTTGGCGTTACCTAGGCCTCAAGGAGGGTTGGTCTGGATGATTGGTCTTCTAGTTTCTGCATTTGGGAAACGATTTTAACATAGGCATTGCATTTTCGAAATACGACAGATGTTCGAAATGTTAAGGGTCATGTTGGATATCTTTTTTGGGAAAATTATCTTACCTGTTTGCTCTCGCCTCTTTCTTCTCGCTGGCACGGACTTTGGCGAGTAAGAAAAACACCTTCTTTGGTTCTCAGTCTTTCCAGCGCCAGACTCGCCACTGTGGAAATTGGATAGAGACTCGATGATTTCATCATGCAAATGATATCTTAAATATTTTATTCTCAAAATTATATATAAATTGCTTTCTTGGAATTCATATAATTTAGTATAGCTACTTACGTGATGAGCATGGATTGGTTCTGACGTTCTGTACGGAAAGAAAGAAAATGTAATAGTAATAACAGCAAAAAGTATCTACCTTTTATTTGTGGATATAGCATGGAAAAACTTTCTGAGAAATTGAAATGGTTAGATGCATACTAAAAAGTTAAATTATAGTCAAATACATACCCTGTGTCATGTTCTGGTAGGCACCGTCGCAGATGGCGAAGAGGTGAGGGGGAACCTCATTACGCCTCTTGCCCATGTAGATCTTGACAGCACGGTTGGTGTAGATGGGGTAACGCTTGTAGGGGTTGACGGCGATACAGAAGAGACCGGAGTAGGTGTAGATAAGCTTGGCCTGGTAACGGGACTTGAGGACGTAGAAAAACGGAGGGATCGTTCAGGAAGGTCAAGTTGGACACATCCTCACACTTCTCGTACTTGGGAGGGTTGACCTGTCCGACCTGCTCCTTCTTGAAGTCCTTCATCTCGCCACTGGGATGCTTAACTGTTACCAGCTTGTCGCCCTTATCACCCTGTAACTCACACTCGACGAAGCCCTCTTCGGGATCAGGGCACCAGTAGGACTTCTTAGGATCATAAGGTTTCGTCTGGTCGATCCCGCCTTTGCTCGGCGAGATGAAGAGGTATTCGGTGGGATCGGGATCGGGACCCGTGCTCTTCTTGACGTGGCCGGGCATGGCGGTAGAGCGATTGCAGACTCAGAAGGTAGATTCTCTTGAGAACTAAAACATGAAAGTTAATAAGGTATGTCAGTTATAGAAATCATTTGTTGAAAATAAGCATAAATTACTTTCATTACGCATGCGCACGCTCTCTCTCTCTCTCTCTCACACACACACACACACACACACACACACACACACACACACACACACACACACACACACACACACAAACACACACAAATAAACAAACGCACACACAAAAACAAACATACATAAATACAGATGCACAACATAACAAACATATATGTACATATATGCATACTGTATATATATATATTATATATATATATATATATATATATATATATATATATATATACATATACATATATATATACACACAGTATATATATACTGTACATGGACATTATTTCAGGTTTTGCTTGAGGGGGCTGAGGGGGTGGGGGGGTCGGTGAGCGAAGTGGGTACCATCAGCTGGGGATTTATTTATTTATTTAGTGTTTTTTGCATGTGTGTGTGTGGGGGGGGGGGGTGAATAACACTCATTAGACTACAAACAAAATCCTATATGATCTACGATAATTCTATATTGAGTAATTATTATGGTATATTGAAAATTTCTACATATCTTTTCTGGTATTTATAATATATATAATTTTATTATATGTTGCTGTTGTAGTTCTACTACCAGTGGTTGCAGTACAGTTTTATGGAATAAGAGTGAGTACCGTTGTAATGGTGATACTGATGTGATCACAATACATACATGTTTAGAAGCAAGCATCTGCTCTTGAACTTTTTGGTTAAGATATATAAAGATCGATAATAACCAAGGGTGACAATTGGGGGGGGGGGGGGCAGCTGCTATGCCAGTCTATTCTGCTCTGTATATGTATGTAATCAAATTCAATTTAGCTCCAAAAGTTGTTGGGGTGTGGCCATTGGAGGGGAGTCAAGACCGACGAGGGTCAAGGTCGAAGAGTCTAGGGAAGACTTTGCTAACTAACGAGGAGGTAAGATCATCCAAGTCCCATTGACCAGCACTCAAGTTGGAATTAGGCATTTTTCTAATTAACAGAGATTCTAACATTTTTCTTTCGTACGAATTTGCTGATTTATGAATTAATTTAGCGCTTGTCCAGTTTAAG
>NC_051401.1:27237511-27250011 GCF_015228065.2 Penaeus monodon | reverse complement strand
TCCGGGCGCCCAGCCCAGGCGCGAGAAGTTGCAACTGTCGCCTGGAGGTTACTGCTGTGGCTGGGCACCACGGCGGATAAGGGTTCAGCCGAGTCAGCATCAGCTGACACACGTGAGCGAGTCGGCATTAGTCAACACAGGCCGGGCTCCCCTCATGGCATAGCCCGGGCGAGGCTAAGCTTCCCATATCGGAGTTATCCTTATCAGTGGATTTTCTTTGACCATGGTCAGTAATAACAACAGTAGAAAAAAAATGTGTGGGTGTGTATACATACACACACACACATATATATATATATATATATATATGTGTGTGTGTGTGTGTGTACATACATACATACACATGCATACACACACACACACATATACACACAAACACATATATGTATACACGTGTGTATATATACATACATATATACACATATATACCTATGTATAAATACATACATGCACACAAACATACATGCATACATATGTGTATATATACATACTTATATATGTATATATAATACATATATATGTATATTTACATACATATATATGCAAATATATATATATATATATATATATATATATATATATATATATATAT
This sequence comes from Penaeus monodon, assembly GCF_015228065.2. Taxonomy (NCBI): domain Eukaryota; kingdom Metazoa; phylum Arthropoda; class Malacostraca; order Decapoda; family Penaeidae; genus Penaeus; species Penaeus monodon. The sequence goes on along the minus strand of NC_051401.1, from coordinate 27,249,419 downwards.
ATATATATATATATATATGTGTGTGTGTGTGTGTATATGAGTGTGTGTGTGTATACATATCTGTGCGTTTGGAATTCATATCGAACAAAGTGCAAATAGAACAACGAAGGGAAGTACAGAAATTGCTTTATCAGAGCATTCCCTGACGAAGCATTAAAGTGGAAAGGCCTTCGGCATATTCATGTTTTCCTGTACTTCCCTTCGTTGTTCTATTTGCAATATCTGTGCGTGTGTGTTTACATATATCATTTCTTTCTTCAATGGCACATAGGGTAAATTGGTAGCAATATGTGTACATATTCTTTAATCGTCAGCAAATGTATCTTTACATGTGAGTTATGGTAATAGTCACCACCTCAGTTTCCTCGAGCTCCTGTTGAGTCTTGCGGAATTTGGCCAAGTTGAGGGCGGCGATCTCCTCAGCCTCCTCGATCTGGCGCTTGTAGGTCTTGAGCTTCTGCTGAAGCTTCTCGACGAGGTCCTGCATCCTGTCGTGGTTCTTCTTGTCCTCATCAGCCTGGAAGGCGAGCTCCTTGATGCGCCTCTCGCACTTCCTCAGGTTCTTCTGAGCGTCAGCGTGACGACGGGTCTCATCGTCCAGGGAAGCCTCGAGTTCGCGAATGCGAGCTTCAAGATCACTGACAGCCTTCTTACCAGTCTTCAGGGCAGCAGCCTCACTCTCCTCGAGGCGGGTCTGGAGATCCTTAACGGTAACTTCCAAGCCCTTGCGCATCTTCTCTTGGTTGTTAGCGTGTTCCTGCTCTGAGCGGAGCTCATCAGCAAGACGAGCGGCATCTAGCATGGCCTTCTTCGCCTTCTCCTCAGAGTTCTTGGGCCCTCGCTAAGCTTTCCCTCAGGTCACCATAAAAGATACACGAATGATGTGCATGGGCTGTGTATACTTTGAGAAATACAAATATACATACATATGTACTCCTTTCAGTAAAGTATATTCATTCTAACGTACCTGGGGGAGTCTGCATTTCACCTCAAGCTTCCTTTTGGAGGCGGTGAGAGCGGCGTTCGTGCTGGTGAATTTGTTAATCTTTTTCACGGGCATCGTGGAGCTCGGTCTCGGCGTGGCGACGCCGCGATCGGATTGTTCCAGGAGTGTGCGGGTTTCCCTGCAGCTCACCATAGAGGGCGTTGTAACGGCGTTCAGCAATACCTTTACTGTTCCGGTACTCCGAGGCAAGCGCTGCTCGCCCTTAACACGACCCTCCATACCCTTGATCTCATCATAAACCTTCTTATAATGTTTCTGAAGATCGGAGTTGGCCTTATTGGCGTGATCAAGGGCAATCTCAAGCTCGTTAATATCGGACTCAAGCTTCTTCTTCAGGCGAAGAGCCTCAGCCTTACCTTGGCTTTTTAACCTCAAGAGAAGCTTGCATGGAATAAGGGCTCTCTGGTGACACTTTCTGTGGAAGCAAAACAGTCGAAAATAGCATGAAAAGACAATAGCCACAAGGTTCAAAATCCATAACATTCTTACTCATATAATCACTTACCGAGTGTTGTCCCAATTCCTCCTCCTTCTCCTGAACACGCCTGTCAATCTCTTGTTGACCTGGCTGAGCTCAAGCTGTGTTCGGAGGACCTTGTTCTCTTCTTGTTCAAGAGCAGCCTCGGCCTCCTCAAGAGCAGCCTGAAGCTCTTCCTTCTCGAGTTCAAGGCGCTTGGCATTCTTCTGAGACTCATGGTATGCTCGGCCACCCTCACCGATCTGGTCCATCAAGTCCCTAATTTCAAACATTGAGATTCTTATTCTCACGACGGATAGAATCAAGTTGTTCAATGTTTTCATCATAGGCAGACTTAAGACGGAAGTGTTTTGGTGGCGTAGTTGCGGCATTCCTTCTGAGAAGCATCAAACTCAGCAGCAAGGTCCCTCGATCTTCAGCTTCCATTCAGAGATGAAACTTATCGAAGTTCTTCTGTTTCTTCTCAGCGGAGTTGGGCCAGAGTCTGTGCACGTTCAGCAGCGACTTGGAGGTCATCCAGCTCAGCAGCAGCACGCATCTTGGTCTTCTCCAAATGCAAGTTCTTAACATTGAGAGACTCAATCTGCATTTCGGCTTCCTCGAGACGAGCTGCAAGCTTCATGCGCGCAGCCTCAATTTCTTCTAACACGTTTCAACACCCTCAGACTCATATTAGAGTGCCACATGAGAGCCTCGGCATTAGCCTTGGAGAGCAACGGAGAACATCTCCTTGGGATCGTTCTCCTCGTCAAGTTGCTGACGAAGAGTCTGAATGTCGTGTTCCAAGTTGCGAAACTTGCCAAGGGAGAGTGGCACGTGCCTGAGGGTGAAATGTAGAGTAATGTCAATTAATCTGTTTATCCCTAATGATAGTGTATCATCAGACTCGTCATTTACTGTAATACAAATTCCCCTTTTCCCCTTTCTTCTTCGGAGGTTTCCTGGTGTCATGAGCTGTTTTGTAAGGGAGAGTTTGACTCTGGAGAGTGGCTGACCTGGCTCTCAGCCTTCTATTTGGGGGATAGGTCAGATTCTCGCGGGCAAGCTTCTTTTTGGTGGCATATAGCCCTCGAGTGGGGGTTAACTTCATTTGACATGACCAAAATTGACCAGTTTCCCCCTTTAATACTACAGCGTAATCCGGGGCTTGGTCTCAGCAAACAAACACCACAAACAGACACCCTAACGTGACCAGCCGGAGCCCCACATAAAACCCCTTTTTCCTGCGCCTGACGTACACTGACACCATAACCTGAATTTGGGTCGGGGGGAAAGTTTAAATGTGGTTTAAATTTATGGACTAAGTGACTCTCTGCGGGGTAGATGCAAAACCTAAATATGTGGGTGTTAACACTACAATTTTTTTTTTGAGTTCTAGGAAAGAAATGTTTTTTTGGGTCGGGAAAAAAAAAGAGATAAAAAAAAAAAAAAGAAGAAATTGAAAAAAAATTTTTAACAGACCTATAGACCTCCCCTTTAAAAGCTTTTTGTAGTGCTCTGACCTGAGGGGGTTTCCCTTTCCCCCAAACAAAGGAGTAAAATCCTTAACTATTATCAAAGTGATGAGAGAAGAAAGGAAATTTTTTATTACTTACGTTTTTTGTAACACAATATCCCTTGGGAGTGTGAAAAATGAGAGTAAGAAAAATAATGGTTTTAGGCAAAACCCGTGTAATAATATTTTTAAAAAACTAGTTTCGCTCGAAAGATAAATTTTGTGTCTCAGCTAATTAAAGTTTTTTTTCCTCTCTCTTTTCTTTTTTTTAAAGTTTTTTTACGGGGAATTTATATTGCTATTGGAAATCTGTGTTTCTTTTCTTGCGATATGCTAATTTTTGAAAAAGTTTTTGAATTATAATAATTTTATTTGATTTTTTTTATCAGTCTCTCCCCCGTTTATATGTAAAATAGTAACTACATAATTAAAAAAAGAAATCATCGCTATTAAGTCCTCGGAAGAAAATAAGATAAAAGTTAAAGATCCATCTTTAAATTTTACACAAATTTCTTGTAATCATTTATAACTTAAAAAATACTTTTTGGATAGATATGTGTAAATTTGCAAATGAAATCGTATGACAAATTTGCATTAATTAGGGGTTTTTTTTTCTTTCTCCTTTTTTGCTATTTTTGGTTCAAATTTATTTTAAGTGTTTAATATCTACAGTTATTGAAAATACACAAACCATTAACGAGCAATTTTTTTTCTCTCTTTTTTTCCGTTTTGGGGTGTCTTAAGTCTCAAAAATAATCAAAGAAACTTTCTAAACCGTTTTAGTTTCCTACAATTATCTGACCTTTTTCCGCACAAAAAAAAAAAAAAAAATAAAGAAAAGCTTGTTTTTGGGGAATTTAACTTTACCTGATCTAGCACCCCAAACACAAACACAACACACCACACCCCCACCACACCACACACCACACACCACCACACACACACACAACCACAACACAAAATGTGGTATAATATATAATATATAATATATTATTATATATAATAAACCAATTAAACACTAACTATACTATAGGATATGAATAATATAAAAATTTTAATTATATAATAAAATATATAATAAATGTACTATTATATGTAATTACAACAAACACACAAACCACAAACAACACACACACAAAAAACACAAACACACACAACACACATTATATATATTATAAAATAATATATTATATATATAAAAATAATATTTCTTTATATATATAAAATTATATATATATTTTTAATATATATATATAAGAGAGGAGAGAAGAGAGAGAGAGAGAGAGAGAGAAGGGGAAAGAAGAAAGAGGAGAAAGAACAGGGGAGACAGAGAGACAGAGAGAGAGAGAGGGTTTTAAATTCTAGCGATGTGCAGATGGTCTGAAAAATTACGGGGTTTTGGTTTTAAAGAAACCAAAAATCTTTTTTCGTAAAACTGCATTTCTCACTGCTTTGAGGGAGGGAAATTCGTATATAAGCATTTTTCGAGTGCCTTAAAGAGCATTGGCGAAAAGTTTTTGATTTCTTTTTTTTTGGGCGTTTTTACAAGATAATTTCTCGAAATGAAACACTATGTGAAAATGTACTAGGAAATTTGTAAAGCTGAAAGTTATTTCTTTAGTAAATAAAAAAACGTAGCAGACTGTGTAAAATGTTTTTTATTTAAATATTTTCCCAGGGGTTTTTCCCCGGGCCCTTTTTCCCCCACTATGACCAGACTTCTTCTGTAAAATGAGAATTTGATAGAGTATGAACAATGCCATTAAATTTTGAATAATATAAATATATATATATAATATTATATATATAATATATATATTCACATACATACATACATACATATATCACATACAAATATATGTATCATAACTATAGTGTGTTAATAGAATATATATATACCTATTTTTACATACATCATATATATATAAAAATTATACATATATATAATATTACATATATATTTTAAAAATATATACAAAATTATATATATATATATATATTATTATATAGTTTATGATATAAATGTGTGTGTGTTGTGGTGGTGGGGGGTATGTGTGTGTAGTATATTTAATACTACATATATTATACTCATACATTCATTTTATATTATATAAATATTTTATATATTATATAAACATATGTATTTTTGTGTTTTGTGTGTGTGTGGTGTGTGTGGGGTGTGGTGGCGTGTGTGTGCGTGGGTGGGTCAGATGATTTTGGGGTGGTGGTGGGGTTGTGTGTGTGTGTGTGTGTGTGTGGTGTGTGTTGTGGGTGATGTGTGGTGTGGGTGTGTTTTGTGTGTGGTGCGTGGGGGGCAAGGGGTGTGGTGGGGGGGTGTGGGGGTGTGGTGTGTGTGGGGGGGCGGGCGTGGGCGTGCTTCGTGAGCGTTGTGGGGTGGGTGGGGTGTGTGTGTGGGGGGGTGTGGGTGTGGGTGTGTGGTGTGTGTTGTGGGTGTGTGTGTGTGTGGGTTGTTGTTGGTTTGTAGGGGGGTTTATATTAATATAAATAAAAAGAAATAAAAAAAAATATATAAAATAAAATTTAAAAATATAATAAAATAGGTATTAAAAAAAAAAACACACACACACACCACACCACACAAAAAAAAAAATAAATAAATTTTAATATTATATATATATAAATTTATGAACCCAAACACACACACACACCACAAAACACAAAAATTTTAATATATATATATATATATATTTTTTATATAAAAACTTATAATAATAATATAAAAAAACAATATTATTATAACAAATATATAAAAAAAACCCCAAACACACACACACACACACACACCCCAACATATATATATATATATATTATATATATATATATATAATATATATATAAGATATAAATATATAAAATTGGTGTGTGGTTGTGTGTGTGGGTGTGTGTGTGTGGGGGGTGTGGTTTGTGTGTGTGTGTGTGTGGTGTGTGTTTGGTGGTGTAGTGTTATAACGTGATATATATATATATATAAATAATTATATATAATTATATATATATAAATATAATATATATACACACACAACACACACCACACACACACACCCCACACACACAACACCCCCAAATTATATAATATAATAATATATATTATATATATATATATATATAATTATATAATATATATATGTGGTGTGTGGTGTGTGTGGGTGTGTGTGGTGTGGGGGTGTGTGTGTGTATGCGTGTGTGGTCCTATCTACCTTTTTGTATATCTATTTGCCAAAAAATTAATATATATAATATAATATATATTTAATATATAATATATATTTTTCACACACACAACACACACCACAAACACAGACACACACACACCACAACACACCACCACCAAAAAAACCCCAAAAACACACACACACACACACACACACACCAAACACACACACACACACACACACCCACGCGAAAAAAAAAATAATAAAACTGTCAACTTTTTGAAGGGTTTTGAAATTGTTTAAAAATTGGTTTCGGATGTTAATATCACCTTATTTAAAAAATGTATAACTCGTATAAATCATGCAATAGTGTACACTGAGTTTTGCCGTGTTTTTAGGGGGTCATGTTTTTTGTTAATACCAAGCTTCTTTCTTATTTTGAAAATACTTTCAGAATGTCACTTAATTTAAGCATTAAATAAATCTGTGAAGTATAAACAAATGCCATTTTATCTTAGCCTCTTGTGTTTCATTTCCTTAATAAAAGGGTCGTGGGGTTCAATCGGATTTTATCACGAATTTTGTATTTGTTAATAATCTAATTTCCTTTTAAATCATTTTATCTAACTTTAGGTCTATTTATTATATAAAAAACGCTCTCGAATGGGGCATTTATGAAAAATAGGTGACCTTTGTTGGGTTTTTTTTTTTAAGCGGGGGGCTGTTTCTTTGCAGCTGCACGAATTGCAGGTATCTTCAAACAATGCATATATGACATTGTTTTGGGATCATTAACATGCCAGAATAGCAATTTCGTAATATCTTTGTGATTATTGGGAGGCCCCCCCCCCCCCCTCTCTCTCTCTCTCTCTCTCTCTCTCTCTCTCTCTCTCTCTCCTCTCTCTTCTCTCTCTCTCTCTCTCTCTTCCCTTTCGGGTTTGATGATCGAAATTTTGATAGAGATACAAGATTGGGAAAAAATAAAGGGGAAAATCACAGGTACTGCAGATTAAAAAAAATACCCCCCTGTTTTCTATGTTTCTCTCTCTTCTTTCTCTTTTTCTCTTCTTTTTTTTCACTTGTCCCATCCACAGACAAAAGATAGTTTCATGATGAAGATAGCAGAAAAAAAAACACCTCAGACATCAACACTTCTAAAAAACAAAAATTTATAAAAAGTACTTTAAAAATCAGCATTAAAAGAAAGAGGGGCTTTAAAAAATTTAATTCCGTTTTTGAATACACAGGTTTTGAAGGGCTATCCACCCGCGATTTTTCTCCAAAACGTTCTACCTGTCTTTCTTTTTTTCTTCCCTTTCCCTGCTAATTTTCCCTGCCAAAGAAGTCTGAGCTCAGTATAACAAAAATCCTGTATTTTCCATTTAGACCTAATTGTAGTTTTTTTTTCTAGGTTTTAAAGTTTTTAAAGGGTTCCACATTCAGCCATGTTCGCATCCCAAAATACCCAAGATACTAAGTAGATCGAAAACTCTACACCCCTGTTAACAAATGAAAAAAAAACACATCTTAACCTGGGGAGAACCCTCGCAGACCCAAAGATGGAGTAACCCCCCCCCCCCCCCCGTCCCCGTTAAGTATCCTAAGACACCACGTCTCCCTTAGAATAAAACCACTTTGAGCAAAAAATCTTGAATTTTGTAAATGTATGCTTTGGGTTTAATGTCTCACCAAGCCCAGCTCTGCAAAAAGAGGGTCATCTAAAAATGGAGAAGAAATCGGTACAATTCATAAACCCCAAGTGTGTAACGGGAAATCCCGGGTGATCTCTCCCTCGCCCACGCACGCGCGCCCGGCCGCGCACACACACACACACACCACACACACCAAACTACCAACACACACAACACAAAAACAACACACACACACCACACACACCTGTCTATTTGGGCTGTCTTTTTTTTTCTTGCTCTTTAAAAAAATTTCCCTTCCGTTTTTTGCTCTTTTTTTTTCCCTGCTTATTCTGCTAATCTGAAAGAATTTTTTTGTCTTATTTTTTCTTTCTAGCTTTAAAATTAACCTTCCTCTTTTTTCTTTTTTTGCCCTTCTTATTCTGCAATTCGAAGATGGAATCCGGTTAAAAAAAGTTTCCGGAAAAAAATTTAAGATACCCTATTACTGGCTTTAGGACAAACCCCAAAGCAATAATAAAAAAGAGAAATATATCCCAAATGAAGTAGAAAAAAACAAAAGATTACATCATTTTGATTACCCCTTTACCATATTTAAAAAAAAGTCAATTAACCTCTCATTTTTTGACGAACCCCTTCTAACTGAAACCCTTTTTCTAATTTTGCACTATGAAGGGGAGGAAAGTTTATTAAATGGTAACCCAAAGGGTTTTCATCCAAGGAATTTTTTGTCATACCCCTCCCAACCCCCAAGGGTTAAAAGTATACAGTTGCCGAGGGAATGATTTCCGCCTTATAAAACCATGTGCATCCATTTAAAACACTAAATGTAATGCTATAGAGAAAGGAAAAAACTTAACAATTGGCTTTTCCATGCTTACAAGTGAATGAAAAACAGCTAAAATCAGTGCATTTGATTTTTATTCTTGTATGACTTAATGATGCTAATTTTTGGGGCTTTTATTTATTATAATTTATTTTCTGTCTTCCAAGAATCCTGTCTACTACTTCCCATATATCACTAATATAGTTTATTAGTATAATTCCATTCATGTACTTCCAGTTTATTACTTTTTTATTCTCATGTTGAAGAAAGATTTCAGGAATTTAAAATCCTATATCCCTGAATCTCATTCATACAAGCTAGCTTCAAAACTGAACCTATAGCAACAGAAAACTCAGAACAATTTTCATCTTTTATCTATTTATTTCTTTATACAAAATCAAAACAAAAAAAATATGTACACATTCAAATTTTCACTAGAACAACAGTTGCTAAAAATTCCAGCCGTTTCAAATAATTCCAGCATTCCCTCTATCGCTTTCCTGTTTTCTTGAGCAGATTCTTTTCTTTCATGGCCATTGTTCGTAATCTCCTCCAGTACTGCTTTGTGTTGGGGTCCATTTCCCTCAGAGGGGGCGGTTTACCTGGAAATATGCATACATATCACATAAAGCCCATGCCTCTATGCTTCATTATGAAATTCAGATATTAGGATGAGCACTGTATAGTATGCATTCTGTGTGTAATTCTGAACCTGAATTCTTATGGTAACTATATGCTTTGTACAGTATAATATTCTATCAGGATTCTGAAGTTCTTTGATTAAGTCAAGCATTTAGCTTGAACCATTTGCTTTATTCAGAGTAATAAATCATTAGGATAAAGAGAAACAATATATATAACAGTCTTAAACAGTGAAACAGCACAGCCAACTGGTTGAGTTACCTATTTAAATCACCTAGATAGATATGGAAATTATCCCTTATCTAATACATATTTCTTACTAATCATTTAATCAACTTACCTGTCCTCAGAGTCCACAGCCAATCTGGGTATTCAGAATCATCTTTCAACTGGATGTCTTGTGGATTTTCCTTTACTGGGTCTGATCCGCAGACAAAGTTTGCTAACTTCACTGGGTCTGTCTCTACTGGAAGACGCTATGAAAAAAAATATGATATGAATGTCAATTATGTTTACATATAAAAACAAAAATTACACTTCCAATAAAGAAAGAAACAAAGAAAAAATCTAATGTCATATATGAAGAATAGGAAAATATAAAATATATTTGTAGAGCCATTAATGTGTGAACAAAATTCACAAAGAAAACCATAAAAAACTACATCAGTGGGTTAAAATACTTACCACTTTCTCAACAGCTGGTCCAAGCTTTGCTTTTCCTTTCATCTTGGGCACTGTAACATAAAAAAAGAATAGTTACACAACATTTAAAGACTCATCATACCCTGATCTAATGGGAAGGGGGGGGTGAAGAAATATTGCAAATTGATATGTTTCCCATAGATATGAGACAAGAATCTTTAGCATATGTCACAATTCTCGAAATATAGCTTGGGAATTCTGAAAACTAAAACCTTGTAATTGTAGCATCTTCAAATATGTTCAATCAAAATCTCATATGGATCTACAAATGTGGCAAATGAATTAAAGTCATAGCCAGACCTGCCCCACAGTACTAAGGAATATAAAAGAAAAAAAATCAAGAACCATCATAACCACAATACAACTTTAAAAGGATTTATATCAAAACACTTGTTTCTTCACTAAACAAGATATTTAGCCAATTGTCATACAATGAAGTTATATTGCATTACAGGGTAATAACCTATGTTGCTTAGTGAAAATAACTCAACTACAAAGGCTCATGAAACTTCTCTTCAAAACTGAAATATTTCCTTTTAGAGTTTGACACTTCTCATATCTTTATTATATCATACGAACATTTTTCTTTTTTAATCCAAAGATCAAACATAATCTTAATGTGGAAAATGTAAGGGCTGGTGGCAATAAAATATTGATCTTGGTGGGTACAAGTACAAGTCCCATGGTATGTGCTTTTTTATACAACCTATAAGGTTGTACAAATGAGAACAAACCACCTCTTGATTGTTGGTCCCTAGGACAGGATGTCCCTGTATCAATTCCATAGGATATAGATGGTTCTTTGACATGACATTATTCATAACTTTTAAATCACACACAAATCAGAGCCTTAACCACTAAAGTCTTATTTGCTATGGGCATGGGACTGCATAATATGCAGTGAGTCCTATTTACCAAGATTATAGAAAGCCTGTCAAATCCTAGTGTCCTTACGACTGGCACATTTTCTCTGCCCACATCCACAACATCACCCATAACCCTACTTCTCTTCTAACCACTTCACTCCCTCAGCCAATCATGCCTCTTTCTGCTTGTGAATTAAACATCCTGAGTAGCATGTGGTAGTTATGGTACTGTATAGCATATTACATCCAGCCAAACCCCCTGCTCTTTTCCTTCCCAGCTCTCCCCAACCAAATGCCACATTAATATCTGGATGACATTGCAGTAATGTCTTGAAAAAAATCTGGTTGGAGGCCAGATGACAGGAATATGCTGTCATTGAAAAATCTGGCTGAAGGCTGAGATGACTAAAATGTGCCATCTCGAAAAATTCGCTGAGGCTGGTATGACCAGAATAACTCACCACGAGCATTTAGGAGGGGGCACTTGCAGTATCTCCACCAGTAAACAAGGGTGAAATGCACCTTGTATGAACCACAGCTGGAAGAATACCATCTCTAGAAATGACACTATTCCCATGCTCAGGATCTGATTTAGGGCCATGTGCAGACAGCAGGGCACCAGGATCCACCAGGTTGAATATCACAGTAACACCCTGGTACTTCATATTTATATAATTTATACATCTAATTGCTAATAAATACATCTCAATGCATATTTTATTGATGAAAATATGATTTCCTGCATGTTTTATTTACATAGGCCCTATCCATTGGAATTTATCTCTATTTTCATGCATGTGATGGGGAACTGTGATAACCTTTACAAATGGTGCATAAAAGCAAGCTTTTGTTGCAGTGATACATGAAACTCAGACCTTTTTTTGTGTATAATAATACTGATAAATTTATACATATAAATTAGTATAAAGGCAAGTCAAAGCATAACCATAAAGTATTCTAATTAGTCTTCAAGTTTCCCTAATTCTAAGAACATAGAAATCTTTGTAGTATGGTAAGCAGTAGATAGTAGCAACATTCAGTCAATGAATTCTACATTTACCTCTATGAAAC
>NC_051401.1:27234453-27237411 GCF_015228065.2 Penaeus monodon | reverse complement strand
ACGTGGATGCGTCTCCAAAAAACGCCATGGCTCGTGGTTGTGAGGCGGAACTTTTATCAGATTAACAGATAAAGGCGTTCGTGATGAACGAAACGAATCATCACTTTTTTTGTCCCACACACACACACACACACACACACAACACCACACACACACACACACCACACACACACCCCACACCCCACACACACACACACACACTCACACATACTCACACACACACACACACACACACACACAAACACACACACACACACACACACACACACACACACCACACACACACACCCCACACACACACACACACACAAACGCACGCACGTAGACTGCGATTTTTCGTTCAGATAAAGGTCCATAATGGAGAAATAACGTAGCATGTTTTATGTTTACTGAAACAATGTTTGGTTCCGACCAAAAGAGATCTCACCACATTCGAGTAGCTGCTACTAGATGGTGCAGCTCCGAGAAGCACTTGCTAAGTTCTGGGCGGATTCGCAGTTTTTTTTTTTGATTTACCATAAACAGAATTTTGAAGTATGAGGCCTTCTCTAGATTCAAGAAATATGCAAATATCATTGTTAATTGTTGTGTTGAAAAAAAGGGGCGAAATGCCGCCTTACCTCCTTAGGTGTGCCATTTCAAATAAAACAATACCAAGAAATCGCATTTGAAAAACATTCCACCACAAACACAACGGTAATTAATACTGCATGTTTTACAATCACTTATTGGAAGAAAATGAAATATGAAATGGCTATTTGTTTCTAAAAATAGATATTGAAAATACTCTTATTGGTTACAAGTGTGTGTGTGTGTGCGTGCTTGCGGCGTGCGTGTGTGTGTGTGTGTGTGTGTGTGTGGTGTGTGTGTGTGTGTGTGTGTGTGTGTGTGTGTGTGTGTTTTGGTGTTGTGTGCTTGTTTGGTGGTGCACAAGTATATACATGATGATGAGTTACAAAAGTGTATGTATGATTTATTTCGTCCATCACGAATGACGGACGTATTGGCTAGTGTTGTCTTTGTGTTCTTATACTTTTCGACAGCTCCCCTGTAAATTCCAAGCTTGAGATAGGTCGGTAGTTCACCTCGTATGAAGACTTTTTGGGTTCAGGCATACGGATGAGAATAGTGTGCTAAATTTGCTAGGAATATGGTCTGTAGCCGATGTGTTACGATGATGTGAGTCAAGCTATGGGGGAGATGATCGAATGGTTTGTTAATTGTGCTTACTCATAGTGTTGTTTTTTGATGCACTTGCTGCTTATTTCCCCCATGTGTGGTTTGTGGGAGAAGGAACTGTCCTCTGTGAGAGTCTTAAATAAGACAGTGTTTCTGAAAAACTGGGGACTGTTTTGAAAGAGCTCCAAAATCTCTTGTTTTTTTTGTGTTTGCTGTTTTTTGTCTCACTCTTATGTGTTATCCCATTTGGTTTGTATCGTTGTGTTTAGGGGTACGTATTATATATCAGTGAATTAGACGACTTTTCTCTTTGGGCAATACGAGTTTGTATGTTGTTTCCCTGAAGTCGGGCCGTCAGTATTTACTGCACCGCGTTTAATGTAGGTTTTTGATTGTGTGTATAGGGTCCCTGCGCTGTTTCTGGTTGCATTTATTCTTGTAAAAATTTTTATTCGAAAATCCATATCTATTGACAGTAATAAGAGTATAGTTTGTTTCAAAACGAAAACAGTTAATTGTTACCCTTTCAGCTGGCTTATGTCATTCCGATGTATATACCGAAATATGATTATGAATCGCAGGAACAAATCATCACCCGTAATTCTTATTGTTTATTATTCAGTAACATGATGCATATGTTTAGGTTCATGAAACTGTAAATATCTACCCAGATTCTTCGAGCTCCTGCTGAGCCTGCGGAATTTGGCCAGGTTGAGGGCGGCGATCTCCTCAGCCTCCTCGATTGGCGCTTGTAGGTCTTGAGCTTCTGCTGGAGCTTATCGACGGGGTTCCTGCATCCTGTCGTGGTTCTTCTTGTCCTCATCAGCCTGGAAGGCGAGCTCCTTGATGCGCCTCTCGCACTTCCTCGGTTCTTCTGAGCGTCAGCATGACGACGGGTCTCATCGTCCGGGGAAGCCTCGAGTTCGCGAATGCGAGCTTCAAGATCGCTGACAGCCTTCTTACCAGTCTTCAGGGCAGCAGCCTCACTCTCCTCGAGACGGGTCTGGAGACCCTTTAAACCCGGTAACTTCCAAGCCCTTGCGCATCTTCTCTTGGTTATTAGCGTGTTCCTGCTCTGAGGGGAGCTCATCAGCAAGACGAGCGGCATCTAGCATGGCCTTTTTCGCCTTTCCTCAGAGTTCTTGGCCTCGCTAAGCATCTCCTCAAGGTCAGCCTATAAAAGATACACGAATGATGTGCATAGGCTGTGTATACTTGTGAAATACAAATATACATACATATGTACTCCTTTCAGTAAAGTATTTTATTCAAAACTTTACCTGGAGAGTCTGCATTCCCCCTCAAGTTTCCTCTGGAGGCGGTGAGAGCGGCGTTCGTGCTGGTGAAGTTGTTAATCTGTTCACGGGCATCGTGGAGCTCGGTCTCGGCGTGGCGACGGCCGCGATCGGATTGTTCAGGAGTGTGCGGGATTCCTGCAGCTCCCATAGAGGGCGTTGTACGGCGTTCAGCAATACCTTTACTGTTCCCGGTACTCCGAGGCAGACGCTGCTCGTCCTTAACACGACCCTCCATACCCTTGATCTCATCATAAACCTTCTTATAATGTTTCTGAAGATCGGAGTTGGGCACTTTATTGGCGTGATCAAGGGCAATCTCGAGCTCGTTAATATCGGACTCGAGCTTCTTTTTCAGGCGAAGAGCCTCAGCCTTACCCTTGGCTTCAACCTCAAGAGAAGTTGCATGGAATCAAAGCTCTCTGGTGACATTTTCTGTGGAAGCAAAACAGTCGACAAATAGCATGGAAAAGACAATAGCCAA